>NC_036851.1:6373190-6554805 GCF_002910315.2 Salvelinus sp. IW2-2015 | reverse complement strand
ACCCTATCAACACCCCTGACCTAACAAATAGAATTAAAAGGACTCTAAGGTCAGCTGTGTTATCGGAACAACAATAACTGCCCATTTAAGGTCAAAGGTCAAATGTCAAAGAGGTAAGGGTCAACATGAATTGAACAAATTGCTTACAGTAAGACAACAGATCATACATCTCCAACTCCCCTATGAATTCATATTGGGCTGAGAATGAAAAAATGTTGAAGCCTATATTTCACTACAGATTCCCACCTATGAGCAGTTACTCAGAAGAGCGCCTTTTTGCTTGGTAGGGCAGGTGTGGTTGTCAGTGTAGCTTCGACAGACACGAACCTACTGCGCGCTCAGAGTACAGGCTGTACATGATCAGTGTGTTAGACATTGACAGGTCGCTTTCCTAAAGTAAACATGACAGAACCATCACGGCCAAGGAAGGACGCTAGTTACATCGTGTCACGTAGTGTTAGAGCAGACTCAGACCTCAACTATGAAGTAGGCCTGATAGCATGTTCAAGTGTGTTAGCACAGAACCTCACCCAGAGAGCTGTACATGTCAGTGTGGTTAGACAACACCTAACGCCCAGAGAGCTGTACATGTAGTGTGTTAGACAGACAGAACCTCACCCAGAGAGCTGTACCTGTCAGTCGTGTTAGACAGAAACCTCACCACAAGAGAGCTTGTCATGTCAGTGTGTTAGCAAGCAGAAGTACCAGAGAGCTGTACACTGTCAGTGTGTTAGACAGAACCTCACCCAGAGAGCGTACGTGTCAGTGTGTTAGACCAGACAGACTCTCACCCAGAGAGCTTGCATGTCAGTGTGTTAGACCAGAAGAACCTGCACCAGAGAGCTGTACATGTCAGTGTGCGTAGAACGAGAAACGCTCACCCAAGAGCTGTACATGTCAGTGGTGTTAACGACAGAACCTCTCACCAGAGAGCTTGTGGCATGTTCAGCTGTGCTTAGTAAACCAGACACGAACTCACACCAGAGAGCTGTACATGTCAGTGTGTTAGAACAGACAGAACCTCACCCAGAGAGCTGTAGATGTCGTGTGGTTAGACAGACAGAACCTCACCCAGAGAGCTGTACATTACAGTGTGGTAGAGACGAGAAGCCAGGGTTTTGGGCCGCAGGGATGATCCTTGTCTCATCGCGCTCCAGGACTCCTGTGGCGGGCCGGGCAAGTGCGGCTACGCTAAGGGGGCGGGTGCACGGTGTTTCCTCGCGACACATTTGGTGGCGGCTGGCTCCGGGTTGGAGGCGGCACTGTGTTAAACTTCCTTGTCAATATGGGGGCTGGTTTTCACTTTGGAAAAAAATCGTGCTGTTCTAGATCATACAATCGTACTCTGTTTCTAGATCACAATATGCAAAATTATTATTACTATTGGATGAAAACACTCAAGTTTTCTAAAACTATTGAATATATCTGTGAGGAAAACAGAACCTCATTTGGCAGCAACTTCCCATACAGGCAGTGAAATCCTGAAAACGATGGCATACCTGCTCTATAGGGCCCTGCCCTACTCAGAAGAGCCTGTGCATCTGGCAGTTGTGTTATGAGATCAGACTGAAGTAAATGACCTCACCCAAAGATGGCTGTAACATGTCAGTCTTGTAGCTTGGCACAGGTATACCTCAACTACTGCAGAGAGCTGTCACATGTCCGTCGTGTTTTAGCTTCAATGATGCCTACCTCATCACACATAAGATTTCACCAGGCAGTGAGAGCGTGAGGCAGGATGGAGTCAATGTGTGTTTAGAGGCAGAGGAGTGTCCTCATCCACAGGAGCAGTCTCTGGTATACTGCGAGTGAGGCTTAGACCAGAGCTCAACCAAGACAAAATAGAGCCTTGTGTGCTGAGAGTGACTGTCAGATGGTTAGCAGAACAGAACTCTACCCAGAGAAGTGTTAACATGTCAGTGTGGTTAGACAGACAGAACCTCCACAGAGAGCTGTTACATGTCAGGTGTGTTAGGCACGACAGAACCTCACCCAGAGAGCTGTAACATGTCAGTGTGTGTTAGACAGACAGAACCTCCCCAGAGAGAGTACATGTCAGTGTGGTTAGCCAGACAGAACCTCACCCAGAGAGCTGTACATGTCAGTGTGTTAGACAGAGAACCCACCAAGAGAGCTGTACATGTCAGTGTGTGGTAGACAGAAGAACCTCACCCAGAGAGCTGTAACATTCAGTGTGTTAGACAGACAGCACTAGCCTCAGACAGAGAGCTGTGCATGTCAGTGTGTTTAGACAGACAGAACTCACCGCAGAGAGCTGTACTGTCAGTGTGGTTAGACAGACAGAACCTCACCAGAGAGCTGTACATGTCAGTGGTGTTGGACAGACAGAACCACCCAGAGAGCTGATCATGTCAGTGTGTTACGACAGAAATTCACCAGAGAGCTGTCATGTCAGTGGTGTTAGACAGACAGAACCTCACCCAGAGAGCTGTACATGTCAGTGTTGCTAGACAGACAGAGAGATGTGCATGTCAGTGTGTTAGACAGAACCTCACCCAGAGAGCTGTACATGTCATTGTGTTAGACAGACAGAGAGATGTGCACTTCAGTGTGTTAGACAGACGAACTCACCAGAAGCTGTACATGTCAGTGTGTTAGACCAGACAGCTTCTGATTTAGTGACAGATACAGAGTGACAGTCAGTGTGTTAGAACAGAACCTCACCCAGAGAGCTGTACATGTCAGTGTGTTAGACAGAAAACCTCACCCAGAGCGCTGTACGTCAGTGTGTTAGACAGAGAACCTCACCCACACTCATCATAAAAGAAGAAAACAGAACTGTGCACAGACAGTGGTTTTAGATTACGACAGACAACCTCACCCAGAGAGCTGTCGCCACGTCAGTGTGTTAGAAGACAAATCCTTAGATATGGCAAATAGACCATTGAACTAGAAATGCCATTCTAGTTCTGTTTAGATAGCTGAAGTTGTACTCTACACACAACTGATTTGTATTTTGGACGGATGGTCCCATTATGTCTTGCGAAACACCAAACATTGCATTCCATAGTAAGAACTCATACCAACGTCAATGGTTTGGATGCTTGCTGCCTCAGGCACCTGGACGACATACTTTGATAGAAGGAACCATGAATTCTGCTCTGTATCAGAGAATTCTGCAGGAGATGTCAGGCCATCCTTCTGTGAGCTGAAGCTGAAGCGCAGCTGGGTCATCGCAGCAAGACAATGATCAAAACACACAATCAAGGCTACATGAAAATGGTTAAAAGCAACAAATTTGAAGTTTTCTAAGGCTCTAGTCAAAGTCCAGACCTAATCCCAATTGAGATGTTGTGCGAGGACTTGAAAGCGACGATGGCAGTTCTGGACTCATTGAAAACTCACAGATGTCGTCTGAGTTAAGCTAAGTTGCTGCATGGAAAGTAGTAGGCCAAAGTTTGTCCGCGATGTGAGAGACTGAATCGACCACTGGTAGGATCAAGATTCTGGTTTTGGTGCATGTCACTGCAGCTAAAGGTAGCCAGCAGGCTAAGTTTTGAGTGTTTGATGGGGCCATTATACTTTTTCTACTACGCAATGGATTGCGGGGGAGGGATTTGGGTTGTGCATAACTTCTGTCTCAGGATCGTGTGAAAGTTAATTTGAACATTAGGCGTAGGGCACCCTTGTAGTTTTGTGTGTAGTTCTTTAGTGATATAGAGCGAAGATAGGGCTTTCGCGCCGCTATATATCTAATAATAAGCTCAAGGTTTGTTGAAGATCCAGCTGAACTAAATATTAGTAGAAAAAATATCATTTCTCTAAGCGGCAAGCTCGCCAGTAGAGAGGGTCAGCAGTAAATAATCGGCAGATAGCTTTGTATTTTTGCCTGTATCGGACAAGTCGGGAAGCGAGGAGAACGACTGAATTCTTCTAATTCGTTGCCCAATAGGCGATAGACTAACGTATCACTTAGCAGTCTATCTCAGAAGTTTGAAAGCACGGTTATTAGTATTCACTCTACGTGTTATAAAAGTCTTAGTGTTTAGTGTGGTCTCTCATGTAGGATCATACTGAACACACGAAGTTACACTCTGGAGTGATATGGAGGAGAATGCAATATTAATCCAGTCAAGATGTGTCCTCATCAGACATTTAGAGTTTATGAGGTGAATTTAACTATAGAACGATCAGACTGTGTTAGAAGTATAACCTACAAAACCACTTAATCATAAACACTTTCACTCGCTGTCAAATAGCCTTTTTACCCTCAAGACAAACATCACAACAGACACGCCGCGATGGGATTGTGGAGAAGGCACGGACAAGAGAGGGATGTCTCTGCCAGAAAATTGATACATAACAAGTATATCATCTACTTTTCTCACCCGTTCTTCTTATATGAAATCCCTCACTTGCGGCTTGAGGAAATAAGCCACGCAGTCTGGGGCTATGGATGATCATACCCTTTCTCCCTCAGACGCTCTTTTAGAGCGAGATGACCTGGAAAGATCAATCTTGAACCGAGGTAATCATATTCAAATATCTTGTTCGCTTCTTTTCATCCACCTGTGTTGATGCTGAGAGTACACTATCTGACTGGGCGGAATCATAGATCTATACTTTGTCCACTCACTACTGGGACGGGAATAGCTACTCTCATCTTAGGTGATTATATTCTCCCTCATTGACCACTTGGATATGAAAGTATACCGCAATTGCTCTGGGATTATCTTGGCTCTTCTCTACGAAGGGAGAGTGTCTACCAATTCTTTCGACCTTTGTGGCTCGAAGGGATTAAAGGTCAGCGCTGCATAGATTTGCAGGACCATTCCAAACGACTGTAGTTCTATGTAAGTATGGTTGTTGGCCAACTCCCTTTTAACACAGTGGTAATCATGTCTCTGAATCTATTGGCCTTTTTCCAACAAGTTGCAAGCAACTCTGTGTCGTCCTGCATAAATACTGTATAATAGCCAAGCATTGTTTGGTCTGTCTGTGTTTGGTCTGACTGGAAGGAGAGATGACCTTGGGTGTTCTGACCTGGAAGAGAGCGAGGACTTGTGGTCTGACTTTGGAACAGGAGGATACCTTGGTGGTCTGACTTGGAAGGAGAGATGACCTTGTCGTCTGACCTGACAGGAAGAGGACTGTGGTCTGACCTGGACAGGAGAGATGACCTTGTGGTCTGACCTGGACAGGAGAGATGCTTGTGGTCTGACTGGACGGAGAATGACCTTGTGTCTGACCGGCAGGAGAGATGACTTGTGTCTGACCTGGACAGAAGATTGACTTGTGGTCTGACCTGGAAGGAAGAGATGACTTGTGGTCTGACTGGACAGGAGAGGATGACCTGTGGTCTGACCTGGAAGGAGAGGGACCTTGTGGTCTGACTGGAAGGAGAGATGACCATTGTGGTCTGACTGGACAGGAGCATACTTGTGGTCCTGACCCAGAGGAGAGATGACCTTGCGGTGGTCTGACTGGAGGAGAGATGACCTTGTGTCTGACTGGAAGGAGAGATACTGTGGTCTGAACCTGGAGGAGAGAGGACCCTTCGTGGTTTGACCTGGACGGAGAGATGACTTGGCGTGCGTGGCTGACCCGGAAGAGGAGATGACCTTGTGTCTGACCTGAGGAGGGACCTTGTTGGCCTGACTGGACGGAGAGCAAGGACACCTGTGGTCTGACCTGGACAGGAGAGAG
Organism: Salvelinus sp. IW2-2015; assembly: GCF_002910315.2. Taxonomy (NCBI): domain Eukaryota; kingdom Metazoa; phylum Chordata; class Actinopteri; order Salmoniformes; family Salmonidae; genus Salvelinus; species Salvelinus sp. IW2-2015. The sequence continues at coordinate 6,549,138 of NC_036851.1, read as the reverse complement.
ACCTTGTTGGTCTGACCTGGACAGGAGAGATGATCTTTGTTGGTCTGACTGGACAGGAGAGATGACCTTGTGGTCTGAACCTGGAAGAAGATGACCTTGTGGTCTGACCTGGACAGGAGAGATGACCTTGTGGGTCTGACCGGACGGAGAGAGGACCTTGTGGTCTGACCTTTGGACAGGAGAGATGACCCTTTGTGGTCTGACCTGGAAGGAAGAGATGACCTCGGCTGCTAGTTCTCTGCGGTTCGGGTCCACGATGCGTCAGTGCTGATAAGGAATTGGCAACGTCAAGGGACAGACCTGGATTGAACTTTGTTGGCTTTGGGCTGCATCCCGACACATGGATACTACTTAATGACAACAGTCATGTCTCAAGTGCAGGGCGACCGGAAATCAAAATCGTAGTTTGTTAAAAATATTTAACCTTTCACGACATTAACAATGTTCAATACAGCATATGAAAGGTAGACATCTGTGATTCAAAGCCATCATGTTCGATTTTTTATAAATCGCTATTTACAGGGAAGACCAAATAATGTAAATCCTATTTAGCTATCCACGTAGCAAAGAGAGCACTTTCTAACTCCATTCAGTTTTTTACTCCGTCACTAGCTATCACTAATTCGACCAATAAAGAATATATATAGCCACAACCAAAGAAACAACTTCATAAGATGATAGTCGTGATAAACATTTTATCTGTATAGCATATGTTTTTTTTGAAAAAAATGTGCATATTTATGGTATAATATCAATTATGATTTCAGCTACAATCAGAAATTGCACGAAAGCAAGCCATAACATTTAAGACACCAACGTCAAATAACTAATAGACTCATCAGTAAACATATCTGAGAGAATACATCTGTGCAGCAATTGGAAAGACAGGATTCTGTGATTCCAGACAATATTTGTTCCGGCGATTTATTAAAATGGTTTTAACAGCGATTACAAAATTGTAGCGCTATTGTGGTCAGCATAGCCCACGCAAGTCAGCCAGACACACTTGGGCGCCCACGAAACGCACCACCCAACCCCGCATCACCACACCCCACCCTCCCAAACCAGAGTCCTTGACCAAATGCTCAAAGAACAGAAATTAAACTATGAAAAGATTATGAACACTTAATAAATTGGGTCTTAACTTTGGCTTGAAATCTTATCCCTCAATCAGAATAGTTTTAGAATCAGGAGTGTCCTTTGCTCCAGATGAGTCGTTGGTGTTGGAGTCAGGGATGGCAAATCTTTTTCCTTCTCACTTGATTGGCCACTGGGTCGACTGGCAGCGGATTTGTTCTCGCACAGATAAAAAAAGTAAGAAAAAAGAACGGAACCCCGGCAAACTCCAAAAAAATTATTCTAATCATTCTGATTACACTATATTGGCATAAAATCATTACATTAGATATGGATATGAGTTTCTCAGATTTATGTTATAAATAAAAAACTCCAGCCGGAAGGGTTGTATCCGATTTCCAACGCAGCAAATAGCAGAAGTCAATAATCACTCCAAGTCGCTCGCCACATTCAGACTATATCCGGAAGATGGAGTGGTTATCCTCGTAGCAAAGAAATAGCTTTAAATCAGCCTCTGAACACCACAGAGTGGATCAGCTAAAATTTTCTATTCTCTTTGACCTCGCTTGACACCCAGAGCAAGGCGTCAGGTGTGGTCGTATGAGTCTTACGTATATGACCATTATAGGCATAAAGTTGAGCGAGCATAGATTTCTGCCATTCTTTCCGCTTCTTGGCTCAGGGGAAAGGTGCTGGGCAAATGAAGACTTCTGTAACCACTCAGGAAAAGACAATTTTAGAACGGTTTTTTTTAGAAAACTATTGCACGAGTAGGTTTTCTATCCAATACATTAAATTATTTAGTCGGTCACTGCCATATTGAAGGAGCAAAAATTGATTAAGAGGCCGCTTTTTGAAAATTGCACATATTTTCCAGTTTTTTACAATACGCCCTGCAGCCATAAACAGGTTTTAAAAGTCTTTTCTTCCAGCGCAGGAGTTAATAAACCTTTCTGTAATATAACAGAGCGAGCGAGAAAACAGGACCGCGGTACCTATATCACATTTAAGTATCCTAGTGGACCGAAAGAGGTCTGTGTTGCTGGTATGTAGTGGATGCTCGTGTGTAAGTGATGGTGACTAGATTAGTGCTGGTGTGTGTGTGTGTTGGTGGTGGATGTGTGTGGTGCTGGTGTGTAATATCTGGATCACCTCTCTGTTCCCCTCTTATCTCTCAGAGCACCGTGGTATGCAGAGTCTCGCGGTCGCTTCTTTTAAACAAAACACATTTAATTAAAGTTTCACATTTTGAATAGCGAAAGTTTAAAAGGAAGTCAGAGGGGTAATGGCAGGGTGCTTACCAAATGCACCCTATCCTTTTATAGTTGCACTACATTAGACCAAGGGGCCAGCCTATTCCTGTATAGTGCACTACATTCGACAGGGCCCACCCTATCCTTAAATAGTGACTACTTTAGACCAGGGACTCACCCTATTCCCTTATAGTGCACTACTTTAGACCAGGGCCACCCTATTCCCTAATATTAGTGCCTACTTTAGACCAGGGACACCTATTCCCTGTTAGTGCACTATTTAGACCAGGGCCCACCCTATTCCGTATAGTGCACTACATAGACCAGGGACTGTGCTCCAAAAGCTCCTTGTTTCGGGGGGAGCCTCCTAGATATCAAGCTAGACACCCATTCCACCTCCACTGCCTGTTGAACATCTAGTGGAAGGCATATGAAGGAAGGCATATGGAAGGCCTATGAAGTGCATGCTTCGATAATATAAAACAGCAAGTTTGAATAGGCAGGCCCTGAAACCGAGCCTCGTTTTTCAGATTTTTCAGCTTCTGTATGGAGTTTGCTGCAAAATGAGTTTCTGTTTTCCTCACAGAATATTCAAATAGTTTAGACTTGAAGTGTTTTCTATCCAATAGTAATAATATTTGCATATTGGTATGACTAGAACAGAGTAGATTGTATTGATTAGACGGCACGATTTTCCAAATGAAACAGCGCCCATAATTGATCAGAGTTTAACACTTACAGTATGTGCGCTGCCAAGCGTCCGGAGCCAGCCGCACCAATGTTGTCGGAGGACCACCGTGCACTGTCCCGGTTTAGCTAGCGCGCACCTGTGCCCGGATTTGACCGCCGCCCACAGAGTCGCTGGAGCTGCCGATGAGACAAGGATACTGCCTGGCCAAACCTCTAACTCCGGAGATGCTCGGCCATTGTGCGTCGCCCACGGACCTCCCGGTCGCGGACCTGGCTGCGACAGAGCCGGCGCGAACCCGAGATGCTGGTGGCACAGCTACCTTGCGATGCAAGTGCCCAGACCCACTGCGCACCCGGAGCCGCCGCTATATGCAATTACTTTACACCATTTAATGAAATCAGATATTGAAGAAAATCCCAGGCATTTATACAGTGTATGTCAGAAGATTCAAACCTTTCAATTTTTCCATATTTTGTTACGTTACAGGCCTTATTTCTAGAATAGATTTAAATTAAAAAAAAGGTGCCTCATAGTCTACAACAATACCATAATGACAAAAGCGAAAACAGGTTTAGACATTTTGACAAAATATACAAATACAACTGTATACCTTATTTACATACAGTGCAGTCAAAAGACATATCTACCATTCAAGGGATTTTTCTTTATGTTTATACATTGTCAGATATAGTGAGACACAGTCAAAACTATGAATAACATATGGAATCATGTAGTAGCGAAAAGGTATAGTAATATTTTGAGTTGTTTATATTGAGATTCTTAAAGTAGCCAAATTTGCCCTTTTGATGACAGCTTTGCCACACTCTTGGGCATTCTCCTCATCAGCATCCATGAGGTAGTCACCTGAATACATTTCAATTAACAGGTGTGCCTTGTTAAAGTTCATTTGTGGAATTTCTTTCCTTCTTAATTGCATTTGAGCCAATCAGTAAATTGTGACAAGGTAGCACCAAGTCCGCGATATTCTGGGTCAGTGTGTTAGACAGACAGAACCTCACCCAGAGAGCTGTGCACGCCAGTGTGTTAGACAGACAGAACCTCACTCAGAGAGCTGTGCACGTCAGTGTGTTAGAAGACAAATCCTTAGATATGGGCAAATAGACCATTGAACTAGAAATGCCATTCTAGTTCTGTTTAGATAGCTGAAGTTGTACTCTACACACAACTGATTTGTATTTTGGACGAGATGGGTCCCATTATGTCTTGCGAAAACCAAACATTGCATTCCATAGTAAGAACCTCATACCAACGGTCAATGGTTTGGGGATGCTTTGCTGCCTCAGGACCTGGACGACATACTTTGATAGAAGGAACCATGAATTCTGCTCTGTATCAGAGAATTCTGCAGGAGAATGTCAGGCCATCCTTCTGTGAGCTGAAGCTGAAGCGCAGCTGGGTCATGCAGCAAGACAATGATCCAAAACACACAATCAAGGCTACATGAAAATGGTTAAAAGGCAACAAATTTGAAGTTTTCTAAGGCTCTAGTCAAAGTCCAGACCTAATCCCAATTGAGATGTTGTGGCAGGACTTGAAACGAGCAGTTCATAKTTGAAAACTCACAGATGTCGCTGAGTTAAAGCAGTTCTGCATGGAAGAGTAGGCCAAAATTTGTCCACAGCGATGTGAGAGACTGATCGACAACTGTAGGAAGCATTTGGTTGCAGTCATGGCAGCTAASGGTAGCACAGCCAGTTATTGAGTGTGATGGGGCAATTACTTTTTCACACAGGGGAATTGGGTGTTGCATAACTTTGTTAATTAAATAAATAAATAAAATAAGTATGACTTTTTTGTTGTATTGTAAACTTAGTTCCCTTTATCTAATATTAGGTTTTTGTTGAAGATCTGATAACATTTAGTATCAAAAGATCATTTTTCACGGCACTGTATGTAAGTAGGATTTTTCTGTATTTCATTTTCAATAATTTGCTAAAATTCTAAAACATGTTTTAACTTGTTATTTATGGCTATGTGTGTAGATGAGTGAGTAAAAAAATAAATGTAATACATTTTCAATTCAGGCTGTACACAACAAAATGTGGAAAAAGTTAGTGGTATGATACTTTCTGAAGGCACTGTATGTAAAGATTAACGCATCGGAAGTTTACATACACTTAGATTGGAGTCATAAAAACTCATCTTTCAACCACTCCACAAATTTCTTGTTAACAAACTATAGTTTTGGCAAGTCAGTTAGATATCTACCTTGTGCATGACACAAGTAATTTTTCCAACAATTGTTTACAGACAGATTATTCACTTATAATTCACTGTATCACAATTCCTATGGTCATAAGTTTATATACATTAAGTTGACTGCCATAAACAGCTTGGAAAATTCCTGAAGATGATGTCATGCTTTAGAAGCTTCTGATAGCTAATTGACATAATTTGAGTCAATTGGAGTGTACCTGGGATGTATTTCAAGGCCTACCTTCAAACTCAGTGCCTCTTTGCTTGACATCATGGAAAATCAAAATAAATCAGCCAAGACCTCAAATTTTTTTTGTAGACCTCCACAAGTCTGGTTCATCCTTGGGAGACATTCCAAATGCCTGAAGGTACACGTTCATCTGTACAAACATCGTACGCAAGTATAACATCATGGGACCACCAGCAGTCATACCGCTCAGGAAGGAGACGCGTTCTGTCTCCTAGAGATGAACGTACTTTGGTGTGAAAAGTGCAAATCAATCCAAGAACAACAGCAAAGGACCTTGTGAAAATGCTGGAGGAAACGGTACAAAAGTATCTATATCCACAGTAAAACGAGTCCTATATCAAACTAACCTGAAAGGCCGACCAGCAAGAGAAGCCACTGCTCCAAAACCCCATTAAAAAAGCCAGACTACGGTTTGCAACTGCACATGGGACAAATATCGTACTTTTCTAGAAATGTCCTCTGGTCTGATGAATCAAAAATAGAACTGTTTGGCATAATGACCATCGTTATTTAGGAGGAAAAAGGGGAGGCTTGCATGCCGAAGAAACACCATCTCAACTGAAGCACGGGGGTGCAGCATCATGTTGTGGGGTGCTGTTGCAGGAGGGACAGGTGCACTTCACAAATAGATGGCATCAGGAGGAAGGAATTTATGTGGATATATTGAAGCAACATCTCAAGACATCAGTCAGGAGTTAAAGATTGGTCGCTAAGGTTCTTCCAAATGGACATTGACACCAAGCATACTTCCAAAGTTGTGGCAAAATAGCTTAATGACAACAAAGTCAAGGTATTTGAGCCATCCAAAGCCCTGACCTCAAGCCCATAGAAAATTGTGGGCAGAACTGAAAAAGTGTGTGCGAGCAAGGAGGCTACAATCCTGACTCAGTTACACCAGCTCTGTCAGGAGGAATGGCCAAAATACAACCACCTTATTGTAGGAAGCTTGAGGAAGGCTACCCGTAACGTTTGACCCAAGTTAAACAATTTAAAGTCAATGCTACACAATACTAATTGAGTGTATGTAAACTTTCGACCCACTGGGAATGTGATGAAAGAAATAAAAGCTGAAATAAATCACTCTCTGCTATTATTCTGACATTTCACATTCTAAAATAAAGTGGTGATCCTAACTGACTAAAACAGGGAATAATTTTACTAGGATTAAATGTCATGAATGTTGAAAAACTGAGTTTAAATGATATTGTAAAAAAAAAAAAAAAAAAAAAAAAAAAAAAAAAAAAAAAAAAAAAAAGACAACAAAAAAAAAAAAAAAAAAAAAAAAAAAAAAAAAAAAAAAAAAAAAAAAAAAAACTAAAAAAAAAAAAAAAAAAAAAAAAAAAAAAAAAAAACGTGTATGTAACTTCACGGACTTCAACTGGAACTAGCCCTCTAAAAGGCCTTATGGTAACACTACGGTCCAAAGTTTTAGAACGTCTACTCATTCAAGGGTTTTTCTTTATTTTTACTATTTTCTACATTGTAGAATAATATTGAAGACATCAAAACTATGAAGTAACACATATGGAATCATGTTATAACCAAAAAAGTGTTAAAATATATTTTATATTTGAGATTCTTCAAATAGCCACCCTTTGCCTTGATGACAGCTTTGCACAATCTTGGCATTCTCTCAACCAGCTTGACCTGGAATGCTTTTCCAACAGTCTTGAAGGAGATCCCACATATGCTGAGCACTTGTTGGCTGCTTTTCCTTCACTCTGCGGTCCGACTCATCCCAAACCATCTCAATTTGGTTGAGGTCGGGGGATTGTGGAGGCCAGGTCATCTGATGCAGCACACCATCACTCTCCTTCTTGGTAAAATAGCCCTTACACAGCCTGGAGTTGTGTTGGGTCATTGTCCTGTTGAAAAACAAATGATAGTCCCACTAAACCCAAACCAGATGGGATGGCATATCGCTGCAGAATGCAGCACTTCGCTGACCCTCAACACTGGGGCCCCACAAGGGTGCGTGCTCAGCCCCCTCCTGTACTCCCTTTTCACCCATGACTGCGTGGCCATGCACACCTCAAACTCAATCATCAAGTTTGCAGACGACACAACAGTAGTGGGCTTGATTACCAGCAACGACGAGACAGCCTACAGGGAGGAGGTAAGGGGACTCGGGGTGTTGTGTCAGGAAAACAACCTCTCACTCAACGTCAACAAAATAAAGGAGATGATCGTGGACTTAAGGAAACAGCAGAGGGAGCACGCCCCTATCCACATTGAAGGGACAGCAGGTCCTCGGCGTACACATCACAGAAACTGAAATGGTCCACCCACACTGTCAGTGTGGTGAAGAACCTCAGGAGGCTGAAGAAATTTGACTTGTCACCCAAAACCCTCACAAACTTTTACAGATGCACAATCGAGAGCATCCTGTCGGCAACTGCATCGCCCTCAACCGCAAGGCTCTCCAGAGGGTGGTGCGGTCTGCACAAAGCTTCACAGGGGGCAAACTACCTGCCCTCCATGACACCTACAGCACCCGATGTCACAGGAAGGCCAAAAAGATCATCAAGGACAACAACCACCCGAGCCACTGCCTGTTCACACCGCTACCATCCAGAAGGCGAGGTCAGTACAGGTGCATCAAAGCTGGGACGGAGAGACTGAAAAACAGCTTCTATCTCAAGGCCATCAGACTGCTAAACAGCAATCACTAACTCAGAGAGGCTGCTGCCTACATTGAGACCCAATCACTGGACACTTTAATAAATGGATCACTAGTCACTTTAAACAATGCCACTTTAAATTATGCCACTTTCATAATGTTTACATATCTTACATTACTCATATCACGTATAAACTGTATTTTATACCATCTATTGCACCTTGCCTATGCCGCTCGGCCATCCATATACTTGTATGTACATATTCTCATTCACCCCTTTAGATTTGTGTGTATTAGGTAGTTGTTGGGGAATTGTTAGATTACTRYTTAGATATTACTGCACTGTCGGAACTAGAAGGACAAGCATTTCGCTACACTCGCATTAACATCTGCTAACCATGTGTATGTGACCAATAAAATTTGATTTGATTCAATATTTTACTGACATGTGCTTAGCTTGTTTACAGACTTAGGCCTGAAGTCTTATATCGAACTCTGACCTTACGGAGGAGCCAGGACCTATGGTTGTTTAACTSGGTTATTGTATTTGTGTGCTAGTGACTACTGACTGAACTTATTTCCTATTGTGTGACCCTGACTGTTATTTATTTCAGCTRGTAGCTACTTACTGGCTGGCCACCTTTTGGACGAAGGTCTGAACCCAGAACAAAATCTCCCGTGCGCTGGCCAGTTAAGATTTAGGAGACTAACCTGGGAGTAGAGGTTGGAATCGTGTCTGCTCTTCAGACCATCCAAGGCACACACTCCACTCACCCCCCACCCCCAGACATCAAGGCCTTAATGTAACCTCACTGTAGCAGCTGCAACTGTTCAAACAAAACRATGCTATCTGTCTCTGTCATTCCTACAGTCTGTGACTCAAGCCTGGCTTCCCAGTTTTGAACTCTTGAGCACACTTTAAACACACCGTCACATAAATACATGGCTCTGATCGTCACCATCGTCAGGTCTTTGAAGGGTCCTGAATCATCAATGAACCATGTATCGTGGCCATCTTCAGACTCTTCAGACAATGCTGCTTCTGTCCATTAGCTCTTACACTCTTAGAAAAAAGGGTTCCAAAAGGGTTCTTTGGCTGTCCCCATAGGAGAACCCTTTATGATTTCAGGTCTWACCCTTTTGTGTTCCATGTAGGACCCGCTGTGGAAAGSGTTCTACATGGAACCAAAAAMYATTKTTCAAAGGGTTCTCTAATGGGGACAGCCGATGAACCCTTTTTAGGTTCTAGATAGCACGTTCTTTTCTAAGAGTGTACCATAAAGGCACTGGCGMATCACACACCCCTGAACCCCAAACTCTCTGGAGATCTCACCCCCATAGAATTAGGAATTAAAAAACTACATAGAAGGGACATGAACCTGCTTATGATGGGATAAAAGTTCAGCCATTTTGGTCAGGGAGTTGGTCGACCATGGTTTGCCAGTGCTTTGATAAGATAGTGTAAAATAATGAATTTGAAGATTTTATCTGCACTGTAGGCTTATGTTTGTTGGCTAGTTAGACAGCCAGTTGTAGAGGAATGATTCCATAAATTTTTCTAATTAACTGCCAATACATCAACATTCCATTTAAACAATGCAGTCAATCCACAGCCGTACACTGGTTGAAATCAGTAGCTGATAGGACTTAGACAAGCTGTAAATGCAACAAGTACTGATATTGTATCATATAATAGCACGCTTAGCTTTCCAGGAAAACAACAATTGAGACATTTATGGTCTGTTTACATATACAGTGTATTTTAGAGGCTATTTATTCAGAAAATTGGTATAAAACCTATAAACACTGCTCTTTCCATGACATAGACTGACCAGGTGAAAGCTATGATCCCTTATTGAWTTCACCTGTTAAATCCACTTCAAGGGGAGGATTTAATCCTCTTCGGGTTAAAGAAGGATTTTTAAGTCTTGAGACAACTGACARATGGATTGTGTATGTGTGCCATTCAGAGGGTGAATGGGCAAGACAAAACATTGAAGTGCCTTTGAATGGGGTATGTGTCACGATCGTCGTAATAAGCATATTKGGACGTGATCTGGGTTCCACATATTTATTGAAGTGAAACGCACAAAAACAATAAAGAACAAACGAAACGTGACGTTRTGGAGTGCTCACAGGCAACAARACAAAAACAAGATCCCACAAAACACAGTGGGGAAAWGGCTGCCTAAATATGATCCCAAATCAGAGACAACGAAAAACAGCTGCCTCTGATTYGGAACCATACCAGGCCAACATAGAATMAAACAACCTAGATTACCCCCRCTAGTCACACCCCGACKTAACCAAAATAGAGAATCAAAAGGCTCTCAATGGTCAGGGCGTGATAGTATGGTAGTACCAGGTGCACCGGTTTGAGTGTGTKAAGAACTGCAACGCTGATGGGTTTTTCAAGCTCAACAGTTTCCCGTATGTATCAAGAATGGTCCACCACCCAAAGGACATCCAGCCAACTTGACACAACTGTGGGAAGCATTGGAGTCATCATGGACCAGCATCCCTGTGGAACGCTTTCGACACCTTGTAGTCCATGCCCTGACGAATTGAAGCTGTTCTGAGGGAAAAGGGAGTGCAACTCAATATTAGGAAGGTGTTCCTAATGTTTTTTACACCAATATAAACTGTATTTATGATTATATGACAATATTTTAGGTTGACAATAATTATTCTACACAATTTGTGATATAAGTCAAATCAGATTATGTCTCTACTGCCATTAATTCCACATTTTATCTTTGCCACATTGCAAAATGTGTAGAACTGAAGGAAGTTCTACACATTTTGAAGGTCTGCTCTGAACAGTTGATGTTGAGATGTGTGTTACTTGAACTCTGTGAAGCATTTATTTGGGCTGCAATTTCTGAGGCTGGTAACTCTAATGAACTTATCATCTGCAGCAGAGGTAACTCTTGGTCTTCCTTTCCTGTGGCGGTCCTCATGAGAGCCAATTTCATCCTAGCGCTAGATGGTTTTTGCGACTGCACTTGAAGAAACATTCGAAGTTCTTGACATTTTCAGAATTGACTGACCTTCATGTCTTAAAGTAATGATGGACTGTCATTTGTCTTTGCTTATTTGAGCTGTTCTTGCCATAATATGGACTTGGTCTTTTATCAATAGGGCTATCTTCTGTATACCACCCCTACCTTGTCACAACATAACTAATTGGCTCAAACGCATTAGGAAGGAAAGAAATTCCACAAATGAACTTTTAACAAGGCACACTTGTTAATTATTTGAAGAATCTCAAATATAAAATATATACATTTTGGTTACTCCATGATTCCATATGTGTTATTTCATCGTTTTGATGTCTTCACTGTTTTTCTACAACGTAGAAAATATTTTTTAAATAAATTAAACTTGAATAAGTGTTTATGGACCTGCATGGGTGTCGTTTCCTTCAGCTGTGTGTGTTGTGTGTGTGTGTGTGGTGTGTGTGTGTGTGTGTGTGTGTGTGTGTGTGTGTGTGTGTGTGTGTGTGTGTGTGGTGTGTGTGTGTGTGTGTGTGTGTGTGTGTGTGTGTGTGTGTGTGTGTGTGTGTGGTGTGTGTGTGTGAGAGAGAGAGTGTGAGAGAGAGAGAGAGAGTGTGCATGCGTGTGTTTAGGTTCCATTAGCTGTTTCCTGAAGTTCAAAGGGCCACTCCACCAGGGCAAGTCCCCATTAACATTAACAGAGTGGTGATGTCATTTGTTTGGTCTCTGAGGGTATGACTTGAGTGAATGTGATTAGAGGCTGGGGCTGCTGCAGTATCTTCAATGTCTTTGTTTGGACTGTACTGTGGTTTAATGGACAGAGATTTACACTGCTTTTATTTTCTTTCTCTGACCCTCTCTTACTCTCCTCTCCTTCTTCAGGCAGACACTGCAAAAAAAGAGCTCCTTCTCTCTCCTCCCGTCACCCGACAGCTGGATGTTCAGAGGGGTAAGTGGTTTACATAATGTTAGAACTATTGTTAGTCAGCATCCGAATGAGACTGTGCGTGCGTGCATGCGTGCGTGCGTGCGTGTGTGTGTGCGTGCGCGTGCGTGCGTGTGTGTGCGTGCGTGTGTTTGTGTGTGCGCACATGGGTGAATGCATCAACACAGTCATATTCATACTCCCCTGAATCTTCCTCAGAGCAATTTGATTGATTCTGATTCCCAATCATTCTGACAACGATGGATCTCTTATCCCCACTTAAAATAAGTAATGTTTGTTTATTTTTATTATTATTTATTTTTATTTACCAGTAGGACATTGTGTAATTTTGTCATGCAAATCATGCATGATTTGGGCTCCTGAGTGGCGCAGCGGTCTAAGGCACTGCATCTCAGTGCAAGAGGTGTCACTACAGTCCCTGCTTCGAATCCAGGCTGTATCACATCCGGCTGTGATTGAGAGTTCCATAGGGTGGCGCACAATTGGCCCAGCATCGTCCGGGTTTGGCCGGGGTAGGCCGTCATTGTCAATAAGAATTTGTTCTTAACTGACTTGCCTAGTTAAATGAAGTTATTTTTGTATCCTCACCCAGGATGCCCTGCAATTGTCTCTCCCCTGTATGTGTGTCTGGAGTTATATTGAAGGACTGGCTCTGCCTGAGAGAGAGGTGCCTGTATGTTCCCTGGTCACAATTAGTGCACTCTTATGTATGGAAGTGGGTGCAATTTCGGACTCAGCCTAAATGTGTTTTGGCCTATAGAATAATTTAGCTTTCACTCTGAAAAGTGTGAACAAACTGGAWTGATCTTTAAAGCATTTGATTACGGTTTATATTTCAAATGAAACTGAAGGGCAGAGGAATTAAGAACTTGCCGGTTTTGCTTTTGAGAGTCTTGAARTTATTACAGCTTCAGGTATTACTGTCAGGCAGGGAGGAAACAAAGACATCAAAATGTATGTTGTGTAACGTTTTAGAACACAATGGCCTTATGTAAGAGCAGTTATTAGTACATTGTAAGGATACGATAGGTAGGCCCAGAGCCTTCTATTTGYATTGTATCCAAGCCTTCTATAAGGAATATGTTTGGAATATCTAAATGTTAGGCTCTGGGTAAGACTAGTGTAACATCATCTTTAACACTTACACACTGTGGCTATAGATCAGTTGACTCAGGTCAAAGAACCTATCATCTGAGGTCCTAGTAGCTTGAGGACTCTTGTCAGTCAATATGAAGACATTCCTGTCCTGCCCTGCCCTGTCCTACCTGACAGTCAATATGATAAAGAGAGTGATTCATTGCACCGCCTTTCCCCTTCCTGCCACGGCTTTCGGCCTCAGCTCAGTTCGCCCTCCTACACATTGCTGTGACGCTAGCGCTGGGACCGAGACGTGGTCGGTTGGGCGAGCAGACAGTGAGTATAGTGGTTGGAACAGCCAACATAAACAAGGCCAGGGGCTGGCACCTCTTTGGCACCTCACGCTCAGAGATGAGCTCTGGAATCCCGGACTAATTCAGCCACTGGAGAGGAAACCAGAGCCCTGGCTTTTCTTTCTTACTTCGGTTAAGACACAGCACTATTTGTCTGCTCTGCGGCATCTCTGGTCAGGATGTTGTAGAAGATGAACGTTTGTTTGAAATATTCGCGTTTTATTGTTAAACCCAACACATTTTGGAAAATGCCTTCTTTTGGGTCTGAAGCGTCAGAATGTTGTGTTGCACTTCAAGGCTTTGGCGTTTTAAACATTCCAGAGATTTCAGTTGGAGCCACAGCGTATACTGTGTCTTTGATAAATCAAACAGACCGCATGACATATTTATTATCTCTTCAGTAATTACTGGCTTGTTACTTATTTGTTAACATATTATTAAGGTAACATGAAAAGAACAATCCTGCGGGTGTCAAGTGGACCTTTAACATTCTTGAGTCTTTTACAACAGCTTTGAAGCACAGACCGGCACGTTTTCTTGCTTGAATTTCCTTGATTCTCCTTGCAGTTGCTTTTGATTGCATGCAGTTTTCGTTTGGGTTCGTATGATTAGAACAACTTAGCATGACTCTGGTGTACGTTGGCAGTGAGTGGATGTTTGATGGTATCAGACTCTGAGGCCTTATTCTACCAGTGACTGTGCCAGTCCATGCCTGGAAAGCACACTGTGTTGTCAGGATAGGAGCTGGGTTTGTCTGGCACTGGGAGGGGGTGTGCCGGAAGAGGCTTGAACACAAATAGGAGTTTCCCCCAAATACGATGCTTTATAGACACAGCAACATAATTTACAGCAGCCAAGTTATCTTAGAGAACGTTCCAAACAAAGTTATACAGTTGGCTTTTTCTGTACAACTGTGTTTCTCATAGGATTCCTTCAAATGAAATAAAATATTTTCATTAGATTTGTTTTATCTAGCTAAAGAATAAGAGTTTTGGGCATTTGGAGCACATTGCAAATTTGTCCATTTTTGATCACAAGTCATTAACGCTTGCCTTAGACTTGGGCCTCCTTAATCCAGCTAGGCTTATAGTTCTTTGTCATTGCTATTCACTGTCAGGATTTTTTTTCCTTCTGCTTGTCAATGTCTCATTTGGCAGAGTTCTGTGATAGTCAGGAACAGGAGATCAGAACAGGGCAGCAGGGCAGGCCTTCCCTGGGTCTGGACCGGGACCTAGTCATGCTGCTGCAGCGTTTGTTCCTGTCTGGTCAGCTCCTAACGGACAGGACAGCGTGACCACTGACCGTTTCTCCTACCTGGCTCCTCATCAAAGCCTTTTGTCTTCAACACACACGRGCACACGTGCATGCACGCGGACACACGTGCGTACGCACACACACCAAACTGGCCCATGTGTTTTTGTGTATTTCCCCCTACTCCGAGGCAGGCAAAGCAGCCAAGTCGAGTATGAAGAGAACAGAAAAGCAATAGCCTCTACTCTTTGAGATGTCGTATCTGTCACGTTCTTGACCTGTTTTCTGTTAGTTTTGTATGTTTTGTTGGTCAGGACGTGAGTTTGGGTGGGCATTTCTATGTTTTGTGTTTCTATGTTTAGGTCTATTGTAATCAGCCTTATATGGTTCTCAATCAGAGACAGGTGTTTGACGTTGTCTTCTGATTGAGAACCATATATAGGTTAGCTGTTCACACTGTTTGTTTGTGGGTGGTTGTCTCCTGTGTCTGTGTATATGTTTGCACCATACGGGACTGTTTCGTTCGTTCGTTCGTTTGTTTTGTAGTAAGTARTTGTTRGTTCGTTCTTCGTGTTTCATGTAAGTTCGTCGTTCTAAGTCTGTCTACTTTCGTTTTGTTATTTTGTATCATTTCAAGTATAGTTCGTTTTGTTCTTGTTGAAATAAACTTCAGTATGTCATTTCAACGCGCTGCACCTTGGTTTAATCCCTGCTCCTCCTCTTCGTATGAAGAGAGAGAGGAACGCCGTTACAGAACCACCCACCAATCCAGAACCAAGCAGCGTAATTTCGAGCAACGGGCAAGTATACAGGACTCGTGGAGTTGGGAGCAAATATTTAACGGAGAAGGACCATGGGCTAAAATTGGAGTGAATCGCCGCCCATGGGAACAGCTGGAGGCAGCTCGGAGAGCGGAGGAAACGCAAGAGAGGAACCGGAGTTATGAGGGGACGCGTCTAGCACGGAAGCCTGAAAAACCCGTGAGTACTACCCAAAAATTTATTGGGGGGGGGGATAAGAGATAGTGGGCCAAGGGCAGGTAGGAGACCTGCGCCCACTTCTCAGGCTAACCGTGGAGAGCGGGAGTACGGGCAGACACCTTGTTACGCAGTAGAGCGCACGGTGTCTCCTGTACGTGTGCATAGCCCGGTGCGGGTTATTCCACCTCCCCGCACTGGTAGGGCTAGATTGGGCATTGAGCCAGGTGTCATGAGGCCGGCTCAACGCGTCTGGTCTCCAGTGCGTCTCCTCGGGCCGGCATACATGGCACCTGCCTTACGCATGGTTTCCCCGGTTCGCCTACATAGCCCGGTGCGGGTTATTCCACCTCCCCGCACTGGTCGGCCGACCGGGAGCATTCAACCAGGTAAGGTTGGGCAGGCTCAATGCTCAAGAGAGCCAGTACGCCTGCACGGTCCGGTATTTCCGGCGCCACCTCCCCGCCCCAGTCCAGTACCAACAGTGCCTACACCACGCACCAGGCTTCCAGTGCGTTTCCAGAGCCCTGTTCCTCCTCCACGCACTCTCCCTATGGTGTGTGTCTCCAGTCCAGTGCCTCCAGTTCCGGCACCACGCACTAAGCCACCAGTGCGTTTCCAGAGCCCTGTTCCTCCTCCACGCACTCTCCCTGTAGTGCGTGTATCCAGTTCGGTGCCTCCAGTTCCGGCACCACGCACTAAGCCACCTGTGCGTCTCCTGAGTCCGGTACACACTGTTACTTCTCCCCGTACTAGTCCTGATGTGCGTGCACTCAGCCCGGTGCCACCAGTGCCGGTACCACGCACCAGGCACAGAGTACGCTTTGAGAGTCCAGTGTGCCCTGTCCCTGCTCCCGCACTCAAGCTGAAGGGTGCGTGTCCTTAGCCCGGTGCCTCCAGTTCCGGCACCACGCACCAGGTCTACAGTGCGCCTTATCCGGCCAGAGCCATCCGTCTCCCCAGCGCCATCTGAGCCATCCGTCTCCCCAGCGCCATCTGAGCCATCCGTCTCCCAGCGCCATCTGAGCCATCCGTCTCCCCAGCGCCATCTGAGCCATCCGTCTGCCCAGGCCGTCTGGCCATCCGTCTGTCCGAGCCATTAGAGCCGCCCGTCTGTCCGAGCCGTCAGAGCCGATAGTCAGTCAGGAGCCGCTAGAGCCATTCGTCAGACAGGATCTGCCAGAGCCGCCAACCAGACAGGATCTGCCAGAGCCGCAACCAGACAGGATCTGCCAGAGCCGCCAACCAGACAGGATCTGCCAGAGCCGCCAACCAGCGGATCTGCCAGAGCCGCCAACCAGACAGGATCTGCCAGAGCCGCCAACCAGACAGGATCTGCCAGAGCCGCCAGCAGACAGGATCTGCCAGAGCCAGCCATGAGCATGAGCGTCCAGAGCCGTCAGGAGCCATGAGCGCAGAGCCGTCACGAGCCATGAGCGCCAGAGCCGTCAGCGAGCCATGAGGGCCAGAGCCGTCAGCCTGCCATGAGCGTCCAGAGCCGTCAGCCTGCCATGAGCGTCCAGAGCCGTCAGTCAGCCATGAGCTGCCCCTCAGCCCGAAGCGGCTAGTAATCCAGAACTGCCCCTCAGTCCAGAGCTGTCTCTCTGTCCGGAGCTGCCCTTCAGTCCGGAGTTGCCCCTCTATCCTGAGCTATCTCTCTATCCTGAGCTATCTCTCTATCCTGAGCTACCTCTCTATTCTGAGCTATCTCTCTATTCCGACCTACCTCGCTGTCCTGAGCTACCTTGTCCCGGAGCTGTCCCTTATCTTGGTGTTGCCTCTTATATTAGGTGGGTGGAATAATGGGGTGGTCATTCTAAAGGGGAGAAGTAAGCTGGGATTGATTATGGTGGGGTGGGGACCTCGTCCAGAGCCTGAGCCACCACCGTGGTCAGATGCCCACCCAGACCCTCCCCTAGACTTTGTGCTGGTGCGCCCGGAGTTCGCACCTTGAGGGGGGGGTTATGTCACGTTCCTGACCTGTTTTCTGTTAGTTTTGTATGTTTTGTTGGTCAGGACGTGAGTTTGGGTGGGCATTTCTATGTTTTGTGTTTCTATGTTTAGGTCTATTGTAATCAGCCTTATATGGTTCTCAATCAGAGACAGGTGTTTGACGTTGTCTTCTGATTGAGAACCATATATAGGTTAGCTGTTCACACTGTTTGTTTGTGGGTGGTTGTCTCCTGTGTCTGTGTATATGTTTGCACCATACGGGACTGTTTCGTTCGTTCGTTCGTTTGTTTTGTAGTAAGTATTTGTTTGTTCGTTCTTCGTGTTTCATGTAAGTTCGTCGTTCTAAGTCTGTCTACTTTCGTTTTGTTATTTTGTATCATTTCAAGTATAGTTCGTTTTGTTCTTGTTGAAATAAACTTCAGTATGTCATTTCAACGCGCTGCACCTTGGTTTAATCCCTGCTCCTCCTCTTCGTATGAAGAGAGAGAGGAACGCCGTTACAGTATCCATCTCAAAGAAAAGGCCATGTCCTGACTAGATAAGGGGCCTGGAGGCATGCTACATCTAAACCATGGTAACCAGAACAGCTTCCCTCTAACTGTTTCAATAGCTGAATACTAGAGGATGAATGAATGAAACAATGTGTTTCAGCGTAAATCCTTCATCATGGTGTTATTGTCTGATATTTTAGGGTCCCGTCACATTGGTAGCTGCTATAAGTGCCCGATCTGACAGATGTACGTCATTGTATACAATAAGTATCCTCGCTTGAAGACACAGAGTGCGAAGAAGACTGTTGTGTAGTATCCTCGCTTGAAGACACAGGTTGGACAGAAGACTGTTGTATAAGTGACTAACTAGTACGTACCTCCTTAGAGACTGACAGGGTATTCTTGGTTTATTTCAGTKTTTCCTGGCTCCTGGTACATAACAGCACAGAACTTGGGAGTAGTCCTGCCTCCCTGTCTCCTCCCTGCCTTTTTCTGCCTGTTATGTCATAGCAGGGAGAGCTGGAGGGGAGTTGATGCAGTTTTCCACTCATCAACTCAGCCTTTATCCAACTCGGATTATTTATCTCTGCTTACTGGAGAGGTTTCCTTTGTTTTCTGATTTGTTCATTTTTGAATGACCTGGCTATGTGCCCAAAATTAGAATGGCACACATAACACATGTTCATCCAAATTCATTAGTGCATAGTTCATACACTAAATAGGCCTGCAAATGATTATTCATGACATACTGTAACGTGACAATAAATCATTCGAAAGTGCAGCCATGTTCTTTGTTGTGTTAAGTCCCAAGACAACACTATCTTTCTCCAGGGCATGCATGTCCTGTTCCCTCAACCAGGAGCTCAGCCAACCAGGGTTGTGTCCCAAATGGCACCCTATTCCCTATGTAGTGCACTAGGGAAAAGGGAGCCATTTGGGACATGACCTAATGATTTCTATTATTATTATTTATGTTCAATGCTGTCCTCACCAACTCTCCCCTCCACCATTTAGGGTGACACAGAGTTAAAAGGAAACCTGTTCTGACTAAATGTTGCTCCATTTCCCCATAAATAGTTTGTGCTTTTAATAATTTTCCTCTTACACTTCTTAGTGAGATGTGTTGTTTGCGTGACCTCTCATTTTAGTGTTATTGGAGCTGTAGCTGTCTGATACATTGGTTTGCCCTGTTCCTAAGAGTGCAATAGACACTATTGAATGCTCCCATATTCTTAACTGCAACGCTTCCACCAGAGACGTTAGTTAGCTGGGCACAGTTATCTATTTCTCTCTGAGGATTTCTTTCCCCCAAGGAGAGTGGAATTACGCTCTGGGACATGTGTAGTCCGTGTTGACTCTACCTGGCACCTTCTGAAATGTTTTGCACCCTCTGCAGCTGGATAATTGGTGGCTGTGTGTACACTACAGACGAACTGTGAGCGCTGACGTGTGTCCTGTTCTTAACCTTCAGCGTAGCATGCGGCCTGTGCAGCCTCCTACCCTGCGGCAAAGAACAAGACCGTAAATCTTGAAAGTATTCTTGTAATCTCGAACCACAAGATTATGACAAGACTATGACATTTTGTTTCCAGTGAGGTTATCTAATGTTTTTATAACATCATGTCTATGTTGTAGTATTTACGCCTCCTAGGCTAGGGCCTCTATTCAAGTTGTATTGTTGAAGCGTTTACCAATTTCCGGGATATAAATGTGAAGGTAATTTCTGATTGAGCCGACATATGCAGCGTTTACTGTGAACGCAGTCTCCGCTAACGCGGGACTATTGCCTTTACATTTAAATCACGCTGAACTTGCGCGATACAGACTGTATAGAGCTCTTTGTTTAGCATCAACTCAAAATGCTACGTTTCTCATATTGATCAAGAAACACCTTAAGTGTGGCTTTCAGACAGGAATTGGATTAAAGCATAAAGTAACAGGCAGTGAATGTGGTGACATCATTAATGGTAAATACAGTCGGAGTTATTCAAATGTGAACCTGTACTGCAGCGCATAAAACACTTGCTTTAAAGTGGATGTAACTGCACCTTCAGGGGCATATTTCAGAAATGTAATTTCTAAGATGAGTTATTGTAAGATAGTTGCTACGGACCTTGGCGCACGGCATCACCATCAATGTACCTTGCTGCAGCAAATACATTTCGAGAAAATAACTTGAATGCCCCCAACCGTAGAGCGGAAAATATATGATCTTGCTTTCTCATTTCATCATGGTTTATTTTGGGGCGGCGGGTCGCCTAGTGGTTAGAGCGTTAGGCCAGTAACCGAAAGGTTGCTGGATCGAATCCCCGAGCTGAATAGGTAAAKATTTGTRGTTCTGCCCCTGAACAAAGGCAGTTAACCCACTTTTCCTCGGCTGTCATTGTAAATAAGAATTTGTTCTTAACTGACTCGCCTGCTTAAATYTATTTTATTTAATCCCACATACTTTAGTACTGCACAGTTACACGAGGTGTTTTTCTGACATACTTGCTTTATTCAAGTTTAAAAGCCCACTGCAGTCAAYAAAWYTGATTTTCCTGTGTTTTATATACATTTCCACAACATGAGGTTGGAACAATACTGTTAAATTGTAAAAAAWTATGATAATGCTCTTTTAGTGTAAGAGCTGTTTGAAAAGACTGCCTGAAATTTCAGCCTGCTTTGGTGGTTTGGCCTGCCTTGTGACATCACCAAGAGGTACATTAGTTAATAGACCAATAKYTGTGACGTAGTAAGGTTGGACCCAGGTGCAGAGAAGAGACCAGACGAGGAATCAGTGGTTTAGYATAAACATAATACTTTACTGAGAAACGGTAGCCACAGGATCACAGTACACTTGAAAAAACAACAAAACACAAAGTTTTTGAAAACTCACTCTGGAAACAACCACACATGTTAAACAATTCAAACTTCTGCAAAGGACKACAGAAAACACYCTTCTAACAGGGAAARCATAATGAGTAAATTGGACACACCCGAGTGTAGTTAATGTCTCTAGGACGGTCTCTGRCGCCCTCTGGTGACAGGTGGAACCATGACAATAACAAAGAGATTTCCAAACCTCTGCCAATAACAGCTAGTTTTCAGTTTTGTGTATGATTGACTAAATACTTTACCATCCACTGTACAGTATGACGTTTGTTTTATATGGCCTAGCCCTGGTATGTGTATTTATGTTATCAGGGTTAGAATGACAAATGATTGAATACACMTTATTTCCCCAAAGGAAAGGCAGTGAGATGATAAAATTGATCGTGGGGGTAAACATTGATTTGCAGGATATAAAAGTATTTCATACTATCACACATTTCCAACAGCATGGATTTTTCTGTGGAAATAGAGCTTTTAAGGCCTGTACTACTGCCAGATCATTATTGACCTCCAGTAGTGGCCTACCTAATGGATGCATTGTACTAGTCATAGGGAGAGGGCAGAAGCATGGCACCACAGGGCTTTTCACACTACTGAACCAATCAGAACTGAGCCAAACCAAGCTGTAGTTACTGGAACTGTGCTCGAAAGGACAATGTGAAAAGAAAACAACGAAGCCATTACATTGCGGTTCAGGTTGGCAAGATAGTGTGATGGGGGTATCTCTGTGACCAGGGACAGAACAGGTTGCAAGCCAGGCAGTTCACAAACTCTCCGGACAACGAAAAAAAAACAAGGTTGTCTACCGGCCATTGTGGCTCCACAGGCCGATATAGCATCAGCTCAGTTTCCCTTCTCGCTAGCACATCCTGTTGCGAAGCAGCGCAACTCAGCCTCTCTCTCACACACACACTCATACAGATACAGACACACACCTCTGCGGACCCRGTGTGTGAAGAGCAAGCTGGATGTGAGACCTTGTGTCCTTGGCTAGCAGAGGAGCAGACTAGATTCGAGTCTGTGTGGCCTGGGCTAACGGTGGTAGAAGCCTGGATCTAAATGTGTGTGTCCATGGGCTAGCTGAGGAGCTGGATCAGAGTGTGTGTGACCCGCACTATCTAAGGAGCGGGCTGGATCCGGGCTAGCAGTGGCCCTTACTGTGGAGGGAAAGCATTGCTGTGACTTTGTGACTCTGGGGAGCAAACCGGCTCAGGGGTCCCTCATGATGGGGTGCTGTCTATTTGTGCATCAGAAGGTGAGTGAGAGGATAGGTCCTATATGTAGCAACCATGCTGTGAAAGATATTATGGTGAGAGAGTCCTACCAGAGCTGCTCTGTTGTTGAGTACAGCTATTGTCCTACAGTAGTCTGCCAACGCTGGTAACACTGACAAAATGGTACTCCTGATGTTTGAATCAGAGCATAGCATGTAATTACCATGTATTTTATAGATTTCTGTTTCAGGCTGCATTATAAGGTCAGCGGTAGTTGAGTTACGTAACTTGTTAGTAGTAGTCAGGCAATGTTAGTACATGATATGCATGAATGCATAAACAAGCATGTCTCAAAATAATAGATTCTTTATTCAACCTACAATGTTCTATTGGTAGGTTATCCAATTGTAGCTGACCTTTTTGGCTTTTTGTTGCATCATCCAATCACATACTTACCACCTTTTAGGACAGACCGGTCACATATTAGTGAGACAAACAGGTGTGCTCAACATCCTCTGGTCTGGAGGGAACAGAGGTAGTTTCACTGTACAGATGTAGGATCTTAATTTAAGCAAGTTTGTTACAGCGGGAAAATAATGTGTAGGGGTTGATACATTTTTTGTAAGGGAAAATCAAGTCTGAAATTTCAAAGTGGAAGTTAAACTTCAGAAGCCTTTTTAAATCTCAAATACACTACAATTTTAACATTTCCTGCAGGAAAGTTCTCCTGCAACAGGGTGATCAAATTAAGATCCCACATCTGTATAGTGAAACAGAGAGCTACAGTAGTTACCATCTGTTGTGTACACATGCACTCAGTGCCCTGTGTGTGTGTGTGCGTGCTAAGTGTGTGCCTGCGTGCGTTTGTGGAGGAAGGCTCTTGTCGCCTGTTACTCTGCACAGGAAGTGTTGTTGCATGTTCCCTGGGGCGGCTGCACCTGCTGTGCCTCTACAGCAAAGACCTGAGTTAGTTTCAAAACTTTTACTCAGCCTAGTTTATACTAAGTCAGGTCGACAGGTTTTATGTGTATGATTTCTTTCAAATATTGACCGCTGAGTTATCTACTGGATGAAAATGATGTTAAATTGTCTTTTTACCTAGCGATGGGGAGATGGGGGCTGGGAGTTATAGGGCTGGGGAAGTTGCACTGGAGAAGGAAAGGGGGTTGGTGATGGAGATGCTGAGTTGTTTCCAGGCTTCATCATAGTCTCTCAGCTAACTAACTGCGGAAAATAATGTGTGTAGGGGTTGATCCATTTTTTGTAAGGGAAAATCTAGTCTGACGTTTCAAAGTGGAAATTGCGTACCGGTAAATATCAGACACAGAGCTCTGACTAAGGATCGGACCCTTTTTTTTCAATTTTCGCCTAAAATGACATACCCAAATCTAACTGCCTGTATCTCAGGACCTGAAGCAAGGATGTGCATATTCTTGATACCATTTGAAAGGAAACGCTTGGAAGTTTGTGGAAATGTGAAATTAATGTAGGAGAATTTAAAATATGAGCAGGAAATGTTAATCATAAGGAAATATCTCTGATGCAGATGATATTTAAACCTTCAGGAATGTATTAAGACAGTGACCCTCTCTTTAATGAACTATTACTAATGATATTTTCAGTCTGACTGACCAGTTGTTTGTCTCTGAATGCTCAATAAAATAGTTAAAGGATGATCTAGAATAGTCCGATTACAGGAAAACATTTACTCCAGAAACCACAGTAGGCCTATGGGCACCAGTCCTTCCCTGTTAACCCCCTGTGTATTTCCTGAGCAAAATCAATAGACCTACATCACAGGAGGTTGGTGGAACCTTATTCGGGGAGGACGGGCTCGTGGGAATGAGTGGAGCGGAATCAGTGGAATGGTTTCAAATACATCAAACACATGGTTTCCAGGCGTTTGATGCCATTCCGTTTGCTCCTTTCCGGCCATTATTATGAGCCATTTTTCCCGTCAGCAGCCTCCCGTGACCTACATTTAGAACCTGATTTGTTTGGGTCTGTTGGATGTTGTGTTCGATCAGCAAAACATTGAATTCTGGAATGAGTTTTTTTGGCCAGTCTTCAGCAATCAGAGAAATGAATGTAGCTTTATCTGGACTTCAGAGTTCTTTGTGTTCACATACGTTAGAGAAAAGTTTATACATTCTATGTAATGTAATTGCAACAATGCCCTTTGCGTAAGGGTTCCATACGTAACAACTCCAACCAACACATCTGTGTTGAGCTCCACATGCCCGATTGTTCAGTCTGGAAGATCCGTTGGAGGGTGTTGTGGGAGTTCTGTTGTAGGAACGATCTGTCATTGTTGTGTTCAGCTCCATAAGATGTGTGGGTCAGCTCTCCCGTTAGAAGACTCTGTAATGTTGTGTTCCATTATCGAAGGACTTCTATCTGTGTCATATAGCAAGTAGTCAGGCCTCAGAAATATGAAGATTTATCTCAGAGTTGTTCTGGGCTCATATTCACCAAGAGTAGGACTGCTGTTTTAGGATACATTTTGCCTTCTTGTTTGCCTATTCATTTTTTTTTTATCATACTGAATGCAATTATATGGACAGAGGGGACTCCGGGGAGCTGATCCTAGATCAGTGCTCCTAGTCGAAGAGATTTTTTTTTAACACAGGCTTGAGTTCATACTGAATACATAACGCACCTCAACACAACTCTCTTTCTGACACAATGTCCCATTGTTCAACTCCTCTCCCTGACCTCAGAGAAGCCTCCCGGTAGCCAAGCAGGAGAATTCTTGTTGTCATGGGAATTAAACTGTTATACAGCAACAATAATAACACACTACAACTTGTGTAGAATACAATGCCAAGTAGAAGGAAACAGTGGACGGAATCCATTTAGATTGACTGCTGCTAGGCCTGTAAATATAGCATCCTAGTTTATCTACTAAATGGTTGGAGACGAGCCAAAACTATTAAGTGCTCCACTGATTGGCTTATTATATGTTGGATTTATGTTAGCCTATAGGCATCAGCATGCTTCAGTACGGCTGGCGGCTAGCTGAAGTCGGCTAGGCGACCTGAACGAGTGCGCTTGCATACTCCCTTAAAAGACCATTGCTTGAAAAAACTATTTTGGTTTTCACAGGGSAACCTGTAGTTTAGCAAACGTATTCGAGTGTGTGCCAGTAAATCATTTTTATTCAGTTCCTCACATGTTACCTTGCTTCCATGTTCTCTATAAAAAAACTCACCCTTTGTGTTGTTGTTGTTGTGTGTTTACAGAAGAAGAGGAAACAGAGGAGGAGGGATGTGGACTCTCTCAGCCTGTGCAGCCTGGACATCAACGTGAGTACAACTCATTCTCAGAATACTGGCTTTTCCTTTGCCCCTTTCTCCTCACTCTCTTCCTKTCTCTCTCTCACTTTCTACCCCCCGCTGTTCCTAATGCCTCTGACATAACCTTGTAACGACCATCTTAGCGTCCATCTTCGACTTATGGTCCCTCCGTTTTTTTTCCCGTTTTTAAACCTTCGTACGGTTACCCCCTCCCCTCCTCTTACCAATAAGTGATATTGAAAATTGGWGATAATTGAGGAACCTGCAGAAAGGACGATTGAACAACACTGATCAGAGGGAGAACACTGTCTCTCTCTCTCTCTCGACCCCTCCCCTCTCTCTCTTTCTCTCTTTCGATGGGCTGTGTGATTGWTACAATCAACTTGCATTACGAGACTCTCTGCTACCCTAAAGGTCAGGCCATTTCCACGCTTATTCCTATTTCCTAAGGTCCGTGCTACAAAGACCCTTTAGTAAATAGCTAGTCTTGACATTCCCAGTCCTATAGTACATTGTGGTAGGCAACCTGTCTGTCTAGGCTAGGGAGACTAGTAAATAGCAGCAGTAATAGCTGGATACTTATTTCACTATTTTGTTCTCCTTGGTTGGGCCTGTGTGAATGAATGCTGTGTATGAACCACTGAATGCTGAACTACTGTGTGTCTTGTACTGAAGTACCTTACAYTACTACACAGCAAATTKTCCAGTGTTAAAAAAGGGCCTCCCGAGTGCCGCAGCGATCTAAGGCACTGCAGATCCGGGTTCGATCCCGGGCTGTGTCACAGCCAGCCGCAACTGGGAGAACCATGAGGTGGCACACAATTGGCCCAGCGTCTTCTGGGTTAGGGGAGGGTTTGGCCGGCTGGGATGTCCTTGTCCCATCGTGCTCTAGCGACTCCTTGTGGCGGCCGGGCGAATGCACGGTGACTTCGGTCACCAGCTGGACAGTGTTTCCTCCAACACATTGGTGTGGCTGGCTTCCAGGTTAACCAAGCAGTGTGTCAAGAAGCAGTGCGTCTTGGCAGGGTCGTGTTTTGTAGGACGCATGGCTATCCACCTTCGCCTCTCCCGAGTCCGTATGGGAGTTGCAGCGATGTGACAAGACTAACTACTGTACCAATTGGATATCATGGAATTGGGAAGAAAAAGGGGTCAACATTACCCAAGAATGTATATATGAACACTGAAAACCACTGGAACAGTGTTAAATTAACACACTGCTTAGTGTAAAGCCTTATTCAAATATTTCCATGAGTTTTTCCCATTTTCGGTCCTATGGACCAAGTGAGAACTTAAGCGAATATGTTATCATGAAAAAAATACATTATTTAACACAATACCATACATATTTCATAAAGCCTTATTTTGAGGGCCTAGTTTTACCCTATTTCAGAAGCCTGAAACTCATAAACATCACTTTGACTCAAAACCACATCCATCATTATCATATTTCCCAGCATGCTCTATTGCAGGTAGATTTTTAGAGTGGTTTGTTTCAATATCTATGTTTTTGCATGTACACTGATTGATTAATCCAATTACTTAGTTAGATTTTCTGCACCCGTTTCTGAAATGTTTGTTCCAGTTTAAGGTAGTCCTCAAAATGTTCCGAACCTTGGTACTCATTCTGAATAGAGAACGACTGATATAGATTTATTTTCGAACCAATACCGATTTTTGGGGGTCAAGGAGGCCAATATTCAATATCATTAAATTACAAAATGTTGAAAAAATTTCCCTGAGACAGCCATGCATTAATGCATACATTTTTTAATCAAACAAAGATTTGACTTTACCAATCTAACTACATATAAACATAATGGTAATAATTGTATTTTAATGATACATTTTTGATAAACTGGGTAAATTAAGATGGCATTGGCCTACTCACAATACAGGTGAATACATATTCAATAGGAGTGTGTGCATGTATTGTMTTATTGAGCTTGTTTTGGCTGATCAGTGGAGTCTATGGTGCCACTGATGACAATGAGTATGCCTTCCATTTGGGACAGCTGAAAATTGTTGTGCTGATTTAAAGAAGCAATAAAACTGGCCTTTTTTTAGACTAGTTGAGTATTGGGGCGGCAGGTAGCCTAGTGGGGCGGCAGGTAGCCTAGTGGGGCGGCAGGTAGAGTAGTGGTTAGAGTGTCGGACTAATAACCGAAAGGTTGCAAGATCGAATCCCCAAGCTGACAAGGTAAAAATCTGTCGTTCTGCCCCTGAACAAGGCAGTTACCCACTGTTCATAAGAATTTGTTCTTAACTGACTTTCCTAGTTAAATAAAGGTAAAATAAAACAATCTGGAGCATCAGTATTTGTGGGTTRGATTACAGGCTCAAAATGGCCAGAAACCAAGAACTTTCTTCTGAAACTCGTCAGTCTGTTCTTGTTCTGAGAAATGAAGGCTATTCCATGCGAGAAATTGCCAAGAAACTGAAGATCTCGTACAACGCTGTGTACTACTCCCGTCACAGAACAGCGAAACTCTAACCAGAATAGAAAGAGGAGTGGGAGGCCCAGGTGCACAACTGAGCAAGAGGACAAATACACTAGAAGGCCAGCATCCCAGAGTCGCCTCTTCACTGTTGACGTTGAGACTGGTGTTTTGCGGGTACTATTTAATGAAGTTGAGGACTTGTTCCTGAAGTACCATACAATGCTGTTGGCTCTTTGGCTGCTTGTGTTGACGTGGACATTAATTAGCAGCCATTTCCACATTTTTAGAAGTAAGAGAACTCTACTTAGCTAACAGCATAAAAACCACAACAACATTAATTTACTCAATGGCTGTACTTTTAAAGCCCAGACTGAAGAAGCCTTGCTTTCCATCTCAGACAACAGCACAGTCAGAAAAGAAAATAGCTTTGGGTGGTGTCAGGAAAATGCTTCCAAAGCATTGGTGCTAAATTATATGCCTTGAACTTGTGTTGGGCTGTTGGCTGTTTCCACAGAGTACATTCAGCGTGTCCTAACACAAAACCAAGCTGTGGAATCTGGTTCAAGGTGTTTTGCTACTTAGGTTTTTAAGTATTGAGGCAGTAGGGAGAGAATAGTTAAGGTCTGGATGATAAGGGAAGATGTGAGCATCTCTGAGTGGGGTGTCAGTTGATCGACAGGTCCAGAGCTGGGTAAGACAGATCTGGGTGTTTTACTGACACAATGAGGTCAGATCTGAGGTGGAACTGTGGTGTTTAAATGCAGACCATTGTGATGAGTACCGTCCGATCATTGTTTTGAAAACAGCACTCCTCCCCTTACCGATTCTAATGACTCAAGGGTGTAAACTCAGACAGAATAGYAAAAAAATATCCATGGAATAAATTGTTTATTTAAGATCCAAAATTCTATTAGAAAAAGTTTGTATTATCTTGTAAACTCTTCAACGTGTTATCATCAGCTACAGATAGTCAAGCGTGTGCTGTTTTCAGTACTCTAGTCAAKATGTCCATTGTATTAAGAAGGTCCCCACAGTACCTACTATTACCAATACTAAACTATTATTTTAGGATTGACAGCCAAGCCAGGTCATGTGTACTGTAATCTATAGGCCCAGTGCTAGTTTGACTGTAGAGCCAGGGCAGGGCTAGAGCCAGGGGTAGGGAGAAAGGTGGTGTCACATGCCTGCTTGGCGTGTGTTCAGCAGGGTGACTGACTGACTGGCTGGCTCACACAATGGCCGGGCTCATACCCCGCTGCTGGCGGGGACCACTGGAAAAGGAGGCTAATGCTATTGTTTCTCCCCTTGCTCCATCTGATGAGGGAAATAGCCRATTGATTGATATCAAACGACTCAAGAGTAAATCCACGTGTATAGTCTATGTAGGACTCAGGACTCTATAAAGCTTCACTCTCCAGGTCGCCATTGTACATAAAGTTGTTTTTAACTGACTAGCCTGGTTAAATAAAGGTTAAATGAATKAACATATGTCATTCTGGACTACACTTTTTTTGACAGGGTTCAACATGAGTATTCATCCACRCTTTGAGGACAATTGAACAATTCTGTAGTTAAATTGACCCTKGTCTTGTGCTTCCATTTTTTCCAAGTCTCGTTTTTGCTCGGCTATTGGAACAAACTTGCGAAAGCAGGAAATTGAGGTTAATTTGACTCGAACTGGTGTTTACCTGTCTTGGGGCAGCAGTAAGTAACAACCGTTTATTTCTGTCTAYATCTGTCTAATCSTCTTGTGCTCTCCCTAGATGCTGCGAAAGCATTTYACCATGTGGAGTGGTATTACRTATTCWTTGCTCTGACTAAATATGGTCTAGGGGACAACTTTATAAAATYGGTTAAAGTTTTATATGATGATCCTCAGGCTGCTGTACTTACTAATGGGCTAAGGTCAAATAGCTTCTCTATACACAGAGGTACCAGACAGGGCTGTTRTTTGTCCCCTCTCCTATTTGCACTCGCTATGGAACCATTGGCCGAGGCCATCAGAGTAACGCCTGCTATACAGGGGCTGCTCATTGGTGACGTTCACCATAAAATAAGCTTATATGCTGATGATGTCCTGATATTCATCTCTAGTCCCGAGACTTCAATTACATCTCTTGTTAATATTATTGAATTATTCAGTGAATTCTCAGGCTACAAGATTAACTTAACTAAACCAGAGGCTATGCAACTTATTAACCTTCACTCTGTACCTAATACTTCTCCCCCTTRCCTTTTAAATGGTCTCCCTCAYGTTTTACGTATCTGGGTATATTTGAACTCCTAAATTCCAGCAAATGTACAAAGCCAATTTTGTTCCCTTGTTTGATACAATAAGACAGAATCTGGAGCGCTGGAACTCTCTTCCGATTTCATGGTTGGATAGAATATCCCTTATGAAAATGAACATTTTACCTAGACTACTTTACCCAATCCAAATGATCCCAGTCTTACTCTCCAATAAGGTAATAAAGGATGTAAATGTATGGCTAAGTTCCTTCATATGGAGTAAACGCAAGCCAAGACTTAAGATGGCAATATTGCAGCTGCCAAGTTCTATGGGCGGCTTGGATCTGCCCAATATRAGGTTCTATCAGTGGTGTGCCCACCTATGTTATATTTCTGACTGGATCAGAAATGATGACTCCTCTATTTGGTTAGACATTGAGACTTCTTTTTCAAAATACCCCTTACAGGATCTTTTATTTTTCAGAYGTTTCAAGTCTGTAAAAGATCACTGCAATAATCCTATTACACTTAACACACTCAAAGTATGGAGGTCAGTTCAACGCTTCCTGGGAAGGTCCAAACTAACCTCTGCTCTTACCCCAATTCTTAACAACCCAGATTTTGGTCCAGGATTGCTGGATGCTGGCTTTAACTTTTGGCTTAATAACGGCACAGGCAGACTGAATTATTTATTTGCTGATAAGATTTTATTGTCATTTGAGCAGATAGTTGAGAAATACCAACTCCCCCACAAAGGAAAGTGTTTACGTTTGTTTTATGATGCTTTAAGGTCCTTTTCTACTGTTGAAACACGGAGGGTGAAACAAGTGTGGGAGAAAGAATTGTCTGTTACTATTGACGAAGAGATGTGGGAGGACATTTGGAGATATGCAAAAACAATATCTATATGTAATCGTACTAGAGCAATTCAGTTAAGAYTAATACACAGATTGCATATATCCCCAAATCGCAGACATGCTTGTAACACCTCTTCCTCTTCTCCTCAGTGTCTTAAATGTAAAACTGATACAGGCTCCCTAACACATTGTTTATGGTCATGTTCTAAAATACAAAGATACTGGTCTGGTGTTCTGCAAGAAATTGAAAAAAATCCTGGGGGTCGATCTAGAACTGGACCCAGTTGTTTTACTGTTAGGTCTACCTAGCAGACATGTTACTTCTGTGGGTAAGAGGAGGCTATACAACATCCTTACTTTCGCAGCGAGGAAAAACATCCTCTTACAGTGGATTAGTGATCAGGTTCCTTCTATGAAAGATTGGCATAAGATACTATTTGAATGGGTGCCACTGGAATATCTGACATGTACATTGCATTCTAAAACAGATGAGTTCTACAAAGTATGGGAACCTTATCTAAATTACCTAGAACCTGAGGTATCAGCTATTATGCTGCAAGGATTCTCTGAGAATGGTGGTGATCTATTTGTTTCAGAGTTACACTGTACGTGTGTTGGACCTAACTTCTTGGTTTAAACTGAGCTTTTGTTTAATTTCTGTTGG
Organism: Salvelinus sp. IW2-2015; assembly: GCF_002910315.2. Taxonomy (NCBI): domain Eukaryota; kingdom Metazoa; phylum Chordata; class Actinopteri; order Salmoniformes; family Salmonidae; genus Salvelinus; species Salvelinus sp. IW2-2015. The sequence goes on along the minus strand of NC_036851.1, from coordinate 6,517,411 downwards.
TATGTTTGTTTAAAATGTATGTATTGAGAGACGCAATGATGGGGATGGGGTGAGAGAAGCGCCGAGCGGGGAGGGGAAGATGGTGTATAAATGTATGTATGCATGTATTTATGTATGTGCTGTATGTGCTTTGTATCTCTTAATATGGGTGAAAATTGTGAAATTTCAATAAAATAAATACTGTTTAAAGTTTTATTCTGTCTAACCCAGCGCGAGAATAGTTTAATCTGGATTTGAGGACCATGGCATTGTGTCTAGGAACTAGCTTCCCACAGACCTGTAGAAGGTAGTGGGGAGAATGTGTGCAGGACTTCCATCACCACACAACAAGACTAATGAGACGTTTAAAGTATTCCATCTGGACCAAACACGATCCCTATATTCTTAGCTACAAATATCCTTTTAAGACAATTACTGGAGTTTCACGTGAGAACGTTGTTCTGGGCTGTTAGTCAAGTTTGTGTATCTACTCCTGTGTACATTTACGAGTTGCAGTGTATCCCTCTTGTGTATCCAAGATTGCCTATTTTTGTTTGCAATGACGATCTATGCTCTGTGTGTGTATGTGTGTGTGTGTGTTTGGTTAGATTCAGGAGTGTGAAGAGCTGACTATTTAACAGGAGACYGAGGAATAAACACAACTGAAACAACCTTCAACTGTCTCGACCATTTATACAAACAGAACAGTCTCTCTTTGTCACTAAAATATATGGATGTGTGCGAGAGGGAGACAACAGATTAAATGTAGAGACATTTATACGAGTTGAACCATTTACAGTGTGTCATATTGTATACTCTATCCAAGTTGGTCCAAGCCTTCTGTAACAGACTCCCTTGGTATCACGACAAACAAAAACGACACCTCACAAAAACGACAAACAGAACTTAAGTGCAACAAGAAGCAGAGCAGAAAAATACACTACTACAGTAATGTCCCCCAAAACACACCACTTTTTTAAACTAAAGTAAAAACTACAATATTGCATTTGCATATACCCTGCCTATTCTCCTCCCTCATGTCGCAATTTGTGCCACCCATAAGTAAGAAACTTTACATGCCAAGTATAGACCATATACTGTATCATATTCCTTACAGATTATAGAAAGAAGTCCTGAATTAGCCATTCAGACCGCAGTCCTACCTATCTACAGGTCATGGAAAATGTGTATTTCTCCAGTAGGTTTCCGGAAGGAGAAAGCAAAAACACTATAGTAAATCCTACAGTAATGTCTACAAGAACACTACAGTACACTACAATCTGCAAAAACACTACATTAATTACATTAAATACTCTTATACCTTAGTATTTATACCCTTGCTATTATAGTATTTGTTTYTGTGGGACAGTGCCCAAGAGGTAGCCAGACCCATGCCAAATCTTTTCAGTCTCCTGGGGGYYAATAGGCTTTGTCATGCCCTCTTCACGACTGTCTTGGTGTGTTTGTACCATGATAGTTTGTTGGTGATGTGGACACCAAGGAACTTGAAGCTCTCAACCTGCTCCACTACAGCCCCGTCGATGAGAATGGGGGCGTACTCGATCCTCCTTTTCCTGTAGTCCACAATCATCTCCTTTGTCTTGATCACGTTGAGGGGAGATTGTTATCCTGCACCACACGGCCAGGTCTCTGACCTCCTCCCTATAGGCTGTCTCATCATTGTGATTGATCAGGCCTACCACTGTTGTGTCATCGGAAACTAATGATGGTGTTGGAGTGTGGGCCTGGCCGTGCATCATGAAGTAACCAGGGAGTACATGAGGGGACTGAGCACGCACCCCTGAGGATCAGTGTGGCGGATGTGTTGTTACCTATCATTACCACCAGGGGGGGCCATCAGGAAGTCCAGGATCCAGTTGCAGATTGGAGATGTTTAGTCCAGGGTCCTTAGCTTAGTGATGAGCTTTGAGGGCACTATGGTGTTGAACGCTGAGCTGTAGTCAATTAATAGCATTCTCACATAGTATTCCTTTTTGTCCAGGTGGGAAAGGGCAGTGATGGAGTGCAATAGAGATTGCATCATCTGTGGATTTGTTGGGGCGGTATGCAAATTGGAGTGGGTCTAGGGTTTCTGGGATAATATTTGTTGATGTGCCATGACCAGCCTTTCGAAGCACTTCATGTACTTCATGCATGTACATTGATTCATTAATCAATGCATTTATCCTATGCTACACAAAGATAAATAACATTACATTTTTCAAAACTAATCCAATCTGTTAGTTGGACTTAGTTATACCTGTTACTAAATGGTTGTTCGGTTTATTGAAGTTATCTCATTTATTTATTCTTTCTAACTCTGTCAGTCATTCTGAATGCAGATTGTGGGAATCCACTCTGACTGAAGTCCAATAGGAATTCAATAGCACTTTGCAAGCCTGCATAATGTGACTTGATGCTTGTTTTTGTTTTAGCTTTATGCTGGTCACCAGTGTCCAAAAACACAGCAAAGGCTGGTCACCAGCAAAAAAACACAAACAATGGTGGTCACCAGCAAAAACACAACGAAGGCTGGTCACCAGCAAAAACACAACAAAGTCTGGTCACCAGTGGCAACACAATAAACGTTGGCCACCATCGAAAACACAACAAAGGCTGGTCTGCCAGTATAACCAGCTAGACCAGGCTGGTCAGACCAGCTTGACCAGCATCCGACCAGCAATGACCAGCTTGGAATTTATGCTGGTTTATGCTGGTTTATGCTGTTTTTTTCAGCCGGGGTTAATGTACTCCTCAGATTCTTCCTTGGCAGCTCTGTGTTTGTAGTGGTTGTGAGTTGCCTCTCTCTCGCTTTCTCTCTCTCTCTCCCTCTGTCTGTCATCTAGACAAACTGTAAACTGTATGTGTATAGTCTTAGAGATGTTTTACATATCCAGATGTTTGGGCTTTCAAGAGCTTTCCATTCAAAGTCTGTGTTATCAACCCAGCTGAACAGATTGTCAAACCTGATTTGAGTTCAAACGTCTGTGTAATTAGACACAGAGAGAAAAACCTCTGCTCCTCGGTTTTAATCAGCTATGGTTCTGATTCCTTGACGGGTTGTAGTGTCTAGCGCTATCTCGCTGTTGGAATAAAGCAGTGTTTTTCTGAAAGAAATAAACAATAAACAAATGCACACAAACACGTGTGTGCACACGTACATATGCACACACACACAATTTGTTCTTCTATCCATGTGGGGACTTAAAATTGATTTCCATTCAAAATACTATTTCCCCAAAACCTAACCCTAACCATAGACATAACCTTAACCGTAACCAAACTCTAAACCAACTGCTAACACTGACCCCTAACTAATTCTAACCCTAACCCTAATTGTACCATTAACCCTAAACCTAACCCCTAATCTTAAAATAGCCTTTGTACTCATGGGGACGTGGGAAATGTACCCAGAGGGAAGCATTTTCCTTGTTTTACTATCCTTGTGGGGACAAAATAAAAGAACCAACCCCCCCACACACACACACACACACACACACACACACACACACACACACACACACACACACACACACACACACACACACACAGCTATGTCTTACTATATTGTGATGAGTTTTAATGGACCAACAATTGATTCCCATTCAAATCATATTCCCCTAACCCCTAACTCTAACCCTACCTAAACCTAACCCTAAGCTTCAAATAGCCTTTTTACAAGTAAGGACCGGCAAATGTCCTCACTTCTCAGATTGTTGTTTTGTTTAATATTCTGTGAGGACTTTTGGTCTCTTTTACTCTGGCCCTGGCCTGTACGCTATTGCCTAGTACTCTTTTTATTTTTTATTTTTTATTTTCACACTTTATTTAACCAGGTAGCTAGTTGAGAACAAGTTCTCATTTGCAACTGCGACCTGGCCAAGATAAAGCATAGCAGTGTGAACAGACAACAACACAGAGTTACACATGGAGTAAACAATAAACAAGTCAATAACATAGTAGGATAAAAAAAGAGAAAAAAAGAATCTATATACAATGTGTGCAAAAGGCATGAGGAGTAGGCAATAAATAGCCATAGGAGCGAATAATACAATTTAGCAGATTAACACTGGGGTGATAAATCATCAGATGATATGTGCAAATAAAGATACTGGTGTGCAAAAGAGCAGAAAAGTAAATAAATGAAAACAGTATGGGATGAGGTAGGTAAATTGGGGGGCTATATACCGATGGACTATGTACAGCTGCAGCGATCGGTTAGCTGCTCAGATAGCAGATGTTTAAAGTTGTTGAGGAGATAAAAGTCTCCAACTTCAAGAGATTTTTGCAATTCGTTCCAGTCGCAGGCACAGAGAACTGGAAGGAAAGGCGGCCAAATTAGGTTTTGGCTTTAGGGATGATCAGTGAGATACACCTGCTGGAGCGCGTACTACGGGTGGTGTTGCCATCGTGACCAGTGAACTGAGATAAGGCGGCGTCTTTACCTACTACTGCCTCTACTACCTAACACCCTACTGCCTATACCAGAATGCCTATATACCCTACTGCCTGTACTCTACTGCCCAGACCCTACTACCTATACCCTCCTGCTAATACCCTACCTGCATAATACCCTACGGCCCAAGGACCCTACTGCCTAATACCCTACTGCCTAATACCCTACTGGCTGGACCCTACTGGCTGACCCTACTGCCTAATACCCCTACTGGCCCCAATACCCTACTGCCCAAGACCTTACTGCCTAAGACCTACTGCTAATACCCTACTGCCTAATACCCTACTGGCTGGACCCTACTGCCTATAACCTACGCCTGTACCCTACTGCCTAATACCCTTCTGCCCAATACCCTACTGCCTAATACCCTACTGCCTAATACCTACTGCCTAATACCCTACTGCCTGGACCTACTGCCTAATACCCTACTGCCTGGACCCTACTGCCTGACCCTACTGCCTGGACCCTACTGCCTAATACCCTACTGCCCAAGACCCTACTGCCCAAGACCCTACTGCCCAAGACCCTACTGCCCAAGACCCTACTGCCAAGACCCTACTGCCCAAGACCCTACTGCCTAATACCCTACTGGCTGTACCTACTGCCTGTACCCTACTCGCCTGTACCCTACTGCCTTACCCCACTGCCTTACCTACTGCCTTACCCTACTGCTTAGCACTCTACTGCCTAGCACCCTTCTGCTAGCACCCTTCTGCCTGTACCCTACTACCTGTACCCTACTGCTAATACCTACTGCCTGTACTAGAGTCGACCGATTATGATTTTTTCAACGCCGATAACGATTATTGGAGACAAAAAAGGCCGATACCGATTAATTGGCCGATTTTTTTAATGTATTTATTTGTAATAATGACAATTACAACAATACTGAATGAACACTTATTTTAACTTAATATAATACATCAATAAAATCAATTTAGCCTCAAATAAATAATGAAACATGTTCAATTTGGTTTAAATAATGCAAAAACAAAGTGTTGGAGAAGAAAGTAAAAGTGCAATATGTGCCAGTTAAAAAAGCTAACGTTTAATTTCCTTGCTCAGAACATGAGAACATATGAAATCTGGTGGTTCCTTTTAACATGAGTCTTCAATATTCCCAGGTAAGAAGTTTTAGGTTGTAGTTATTATTGGAATTATAGGACTATTTCTCTCTATACCATTTGTATTTCATATACCTTTGACTATTGGATGTTCTTATAGGCACTTTAGTGTAACAGTATAGCTTCCGTTTCTCTCCTGCCCCTACCTGGCTCGAACCAGGAACACATCGACAACAGCCACCCTCGAAGCATTGTTACCCATGCTCCACAAAAGCCGCGGCCCTTGCAGAGCAAGGGGAACAACTACTCCAAGTCTCAGAGCGACGTTTGAAACACTATTAGCGCGCACCCCGCTAACTAGCTAGCCATTTCACATCGGTTACACCAGCCTAATCTCGGGAGTTGATAGGCTTGAAGTCATAAACGAAGAGCTGCTGGCAAAACGCACAAAATGCTGTTTGAATGAATGCTTACGAGCCTGCTGCTGCCTACCATCGCTCGTCAGACTGCTCTATCAAATCATAGACTTAATTATAACATAATAAACACAGAAATACGAGCCTTTGTCATTAATATGGTCGAATCCTGAAACTATCATTTCGAACACAAAACGTTTATTATTTCAGTGAAATACGGAACCGTTACGTATTTTATGGCATCCCTAAGTCTAAATATTGCTGTTACATTGTACAACCTTCAATGTTATGACCTTCAATGTTATGTCATAATAATGTACAATTCTGGCAAATTAATTACGGACTTTGTTAGGAATAAATGGACTTCACGCAGTTCGCATTGAGCCAGGCGGCCCAAACTGCTGCATATTCCCTGACTGCTTGCACGGAACGCAAGAGAAGTGACACAATTTCCCTAGTTATAAGAAATTCATGTTAGCAGGCAAAATTAACTAAATATGCAGGTTTAAAAATATATACTTGTGTATTGATTTTAAAGAAAGGCATTGATGTTTATGGTTAGGTACATTGGTGCAACGACAGTGCTTTTTTCGCAAATGCACTTGTWAAATCATCACCCGTTTGGCAAAYTAGGCTGTGATTCGATGATAAATTAACAGGCACCGCATCGATTATATGCAATGCAGGACACGCTAGATAAACTAGTAATATCATCYACCATGTGTAGTTAACTAGTGATTATGTTAAGATTGATTGTTTTTTATAAGATACGTTTAATGCTAMCTAGCAACTTACCTTGGCTTRTTGCTGCCCTCGCGTAACAGGTAGTCAGTCTGCCATGCAGGCTCCTCGTGGAGTGCAATGTAAGGCAGGTGGTTAGAGTGTTGGACTAGTCACCGGAAGGTTGCAAAAACGAGGTAAAAATCAAGGTACAAGGTAAAAATCTGTCGTTCTGCCCCTGAACAAGGCAGTTAACCCACCGTTCCTAGGCCGTCATTGAAAATAAGAATGTGTTCTTAACTGACTTGCCTAGTTAAATAAAGGTGTAAAAAAAAATATATAAAAATAAAATAGGCCAATCGGTGTCCAAAAATACAGATTACCGATTGTTATGAAAACTTGAAATCGGCCCTAATTAATCGGCCATTCCGATTAATCGGTCGACCTCTAGCCTGTACCCTATTGCATAGTACCCTACTGCCTACCACACTACTGCATAGCATCCTACTGCCTATGCCCGAGTGATGGACTGTGCCATCCCCGTGGCCTCCGCAATAGATTACACGGAACCCAAACCGGCTGCGKGCGTGCGCTATCGTGCATTTATTTTGTCCCCCTACACCAAACGCGATCACGACACGCAGGTTAAAAAATCAAAACAAACTCTGAACCAATTACATTAATTTGGGGACAGGTCGAAAAGCATTAAACATGTATGGCAATTTAGCTAGTTAGCTTGCACTTGCAAGCTAATTTGTCCTGTTTAGCTAGCTTGCTATATCTAGSTAATTTGTCCTGGGATATAAACATTGTGTCACGACTTCCACCGAAGTTGTTCACTCTCCTTGTTCGGGCGGTGTTCGGCGGTCGACGTCACCGGCTTTCTAGCCGCCACCGATCCATGTTTCATTTTTCCTTTTGTTTTGTCTGTTTACACACCTGGTTCCCATCTCTTAATTATGTTCCTTATTTAACCCTCTGGTTTCCCTTTCTGTTTTGTGCGTGATTGTCTTTCGTGTATTCCGGTGTGTTGTATTTTGAGTCCTGTTTTGTCATTGTTTGGAACGGGATTTTGTTACGTTTTGGATTGAGTAAATCAGTGATTGTTACTCTTACCTGTGTCCTGCGCCTGACTCCTTCACTATCTTTTAGATAGACTCTGACACATTGAGTTGTTATTTTACCTGAAATGCACAAGGACCTCTACTCCGACAATTAATCCACACATAAAACGGCCAACCGAATCGTTTCTAGTCATCTCTCCTCCTTCCAGGCTTTTTCATCTTTGAACTTATATGGCGATCGCATCTAAACTTTCATAGTATTACCACGACAACCGGCAACAAAGTTTGTCTTTCAATCACCCACGTGGGTATAACCAATGAGTAGATAACACGTGGGTACCTGCTTCTATAAACCAATGAGGAGATGGGAGAGGCAGAACTTTCAGCGCGATCTGCGTCAGAAATAGAAAGGAGTTCTATTTTAGCCCTTGGCATCGCAGACGCTCGTTGGCGCGCGCGAGCAGTGTAGGTGCAATATTTGAATAACATGGATTTCTAAATTTATTTTGCGACGCTCACACACGCGACGTGTCCGGTCTGGTCAGCATGTTAGTCCGCTGAGACAGGTGCGGCTCAGACAGGTGTCTTGTACCAATGAAAAATATAATACATTCGCACTGCTCGACTAAAGACATCTCGGTCGATCAACAGCCTATCGACCAAACAATCGACCAGTTGATTAAATGTGGTCAGTTCTAGATTTGATGTTGAGAGCCAAGGAATCAGTCGTACCTTCCACATCCACAGTAGCCTTTAGCAAATAGTCTATAACTGTGTATGTAGGTTTTCACTTTGAGGGCCAAGGACTGGTTTCACCTTCACAATAGTCTATAATAGCCCAAAGTTAAACACTTAAGGGTCATAAATGCCCCCCCCCCCTGCCTGTGTTGCATAACATACCCAGCAAACATGACCCCATTTGCCCCATGTGGGTATTCGGTGGCAAAGTGGGCACGATGGGCTTGGTGTGGGCTTGTTGTGGGCTAGCTGTGGGCTAGCCCGTGTTGGGCTGATGTGGGCTAGCCCACAACAAGCCCACACCAAGCCCATCATGGGCTATCCCAGGGTTTCCCAAAGTCGGTCCCCCCTCCCCCAGCTGATTCAAATAACCAAATCAGCTTTGGTTATTTCAATCAGCTGTGTAGTGCTAGGGTAAAAACAAAAACGTGCATCCCAGACTTTGGGAAACACGGGGCTAGCCGCCACCAAGCCCAGCTACAGGCAGGGGCTCATTTGAATAATTGGAGGTGTGATTTGCACACAGTTCTATTTGTGCAACCATTACTAAGCGTGTTGTTCCAGTTTAAGGGTTCTGTTGTGTGATGCCCACATTTTTTTGTTGTTGTATTGTACACAGCCAATGATGAAGTCTTTAAAAAAGATACAGTAAGTGCATGTGACGTGCTGTATGAGAAGCTTAACATTTTATCTTCAGAAAAATATATGTATGATAGTGTCACGTTCTGACCTTAGTTCCTTTTTTATGTCTCTATTTTGGTTTGGTCAGGGCGTGAGTTGGGGTGGGCATTCTATGTTTTGTTCTATGTTTTGAATTTCTGTGTTTGGCCTGGTATGGTTCCCAATCAGAGGCAGCTGTCAATCGTTGTCTCTGATTTGAGAACCATACTTAGGTAGCCTGTTCCCACCTGTGTTTGTGGGTAGTTGTTTCCTGTGTTGTGTTTTGTCACCTGATAGGACTGTTTCGTTTTTTCGTGTTTTCTCCTTTGTTATTTTTGTGTTCAGTTTAATAAATTTAACATGGACACGTACCACGCTGCATTTTGGTCCGATCCTTCATACTCCTCGTCAGAAGAAGAAGAAAATCGTTACAGATAGTATATGTATGATAGTGCTTTCTGATACACTGGAAAAGTTATCCTTTTCGTGCAACAACACTTTCCCATCTATTTCCTATGTTTCACCAGAAAATGAATGTACGTGTGAAGACACACTTGCTAGAAAGGTGCAAGTATTCCAGAGAAATGTACTGCAATTGGCATAATACCTTTTACGGGGCTTTACGTGTACTATGTTTGATGCTGAAAGCTAGCCTTTTCCATATTTTTTWGTAATTAAAAGCTCTCCCCACCGGAGTCAGCACGGAGGGACTGGAGGCCATAGACGCATCCTGGAAGTGGTATGCGGTGATGGATCAGGTGCTAGTGGGCTGCCACTTCATCGCCCCATCGGTCATCATCTCCTCATCCTCCCAAGGTGCAGCTATGGGCTCCCTTCCTTCCCAGAATGGCCCAAATGTGGGCTGGAGCGGGAGAAGGAGGTGACTGCCAAGGAGGCATGACCATTTTAGAGGCCATGATTAAGAAGTKGTTTTATGTATTTTGTATGTACAGTATTGTATTTCTTTTTTTAAACCCAAAGTGAATTTCAGCTTTTTTTGCTCTACTAAACTAAATAAACCATCMGTGGTATAATAATTGGCGTTTTCTATAGCGCTTTTCATAATGTCAAGCGCATCAAAAGTATAAAAAACGAATAAGCAATACATGATCAAAAGTAGCCTAGCTATAGTTGGCTAGGTCAACCCCTAGAGGCCAAGTCTGAGTGCATGGATCCTCTAAAGATGGAGAGGGACAGTTCATGGCTTGATCAGAGGAAGGTGGTCAGGGAGATGGTTGATGAAGATGGAATCTGGTAACGATCTTGTAGAGGGCTACTCTGGGAACCAGCCTGATTRGTGTAGCCACTGGACTTCTCCTTCACAGTGTATGGCACCTACTTGGCTGATGCCTCAGCAGCTGTGGGTGCCAGAAAGCTCACGACACACAGTTCAGAGTAGTAGCCAGTCTTACTCATTACGAGCCCTCTTCCTCAGCACTGCATTCCCCTACTGCATCTCCCATTACTCTCAAGCTTCAGGTGACTCTTCAGTTGATATACACGTAGGCCTACGGTACACTCAAGTTTACTCCAAATACGTCATTCCAAATGCTAGCTATAGCCCAAAACAACAACACTCCGGCGAATGGAAATGTCAGTGGGTGGGGCTACAGACATTCCTTTCCAGTCCATGTGAAGCCGTTACTGATGGTGTGTTCAAGACATTGAGGTATAAAAGAACAAGACAGCTGGGAATATGGGGGGAAAAACGTGCTTTGACATTGACGGCCAGCCAACTCGGAATTACAAGTGACAGACTCTGCATCTTCCTAGAGCTCCGATTTCACCGACCTGAAGATCACCAACGTCACGATTTTTCCCTGTCTCAGCTCATTTTGCTTTTGAGTTCCCAGTTGTCTTGAATGAACCAAAAGTAATACGTTTCGGCTGTGGCATACTGCGTACAGTATTTGCTAAATAGTGCGTAGTACGATTAGTAAACAGTATGCAGTTTAAGTAAGTAGTATGCAAGTGTAACGTAGACGCTGGGAGGCGAGAAGCAGGTGGTAAGTTTAATATAACAAACAACATGCAACGAAACAATGTAGGAGTAACGTCTAGACTTGAACAACATAAACAATACCGCCTGGGGAAAGAACCCAAGGGAGTGCCAGATAAAGGGGAGGTAATGAGTGAGGTAATGGAGTCCAGGTGTGCCAAATGATAAAGCGCAGGTGCGCGTAATGATGAATGCCAGGTGCGCGTAATGATGGTTCCCAGGACCGGTGGTTAGTAAACTGGTGACGTCGAACGCCGGAGGGGAGGAGCGGGAGTAGAAAGCAAGCCAGATTTCATACACTGCCATTGTATCACGTTCCCTAAGTACCTTTATGGCTTGAAAATTATGCAATTCATGCATTCAATTAAAAGTGTCATAAATAAATGATAAATAAAATAATTCCTAAATAGCAAAGGCGCATCGGCCCAATGTTGGGCAGCCTATATGGGGTTAATATTTTAGCCTGCATTGGGCCCACATCGTGCCAATGTGGGCATGTTTGCTGGGAAAAGACGGACTTATTTCTGGCAAAGTGAGGGCTGCCTTTACCAGAGGGCTGCCTATACTGGGCCACACTGGGCAAATGCCTTGGGGGCCAACGTGCAGCCAATATTTTAGCCTTGATTGGGCCCACATCGTGCCAATGTGAAGATGTTTTCTGGGTAACAGCTAACAGCCAGTGTGTTGCTCAGTGTGTTGTTCTTTACTAGATGCTTATTGGAGTAACGGCTTCTAATCTCTACCTCTGTCCTGATGTATGGCTTTGAGCGCAAGAGGTGAGCGATGTGGACAGGAAAGACGTATATATATATATATATATATATATATATATATATATATATTATATATGTGTTTGGTGTGTGTGTGTGTGTGTGTGTGGGTGTGTGGTGAGAACTGAGGACAGGCAGTGGTGTGTGTGTGTGTGTGGACTGCCTTGTGTTTATAGCCCACATATTACTACTTATCTATTTTGAAACTGACAATACATCAGGTAGAATGTGAAATCAAACAAAGTACATCAGGACATTGTGAAGCTAAACATTCTGTTACAATACATGCTGGTTGAACAATGAGTGACTATGATTAGCAATTGTTCAGTAATGGGGAAAACACACAAATGTGTTTGTGTTGAGTTTGGGTTTCTCTTTGGTTACTAAATAGGTTATTTGTTCCAGAGCTTAAGAAACTCACTGATCTAAACTAAAGYCTTTGGTTGAATTCATTTGTGCATACCGTAGCAAAACATTTGGAACTGAAAATGAAAACAAGCATTTCTTATTGGACAGGTCTCTCCCTGTTTGCCTGTTTTCTTCCATTTGGTGCCTAATGAACATGACCCTGTTGTGATAAAGAAAGGAAGGTCCTAACTGAGAGCCCTCCCCTATAACATTGATCTACTGTGCGAAAACAAATACCATGCCCTAGATTAGGAATGGCAACTCCAGTCCTCGGGGGCCTGATTGGTGTCACACTTTTGCCCCAGCCCCAGCGAACACACCTCCAATAATCAACTAATCATGATCTTCAGTTTAAAATGCAAATCGTTTAGCTGTGTTTGCTAGGGATGGGGAAAAAGGGTAACACCACTCCGGTTCCGAGGACTGGAGTTGCCCATCCCTGCCCTAGATGTACTAGAAAAGCCAATATGGACATGGCTACAACGATGAAGGGCTTTTGACATGATGAGACGGTGAAAAGACCCTGATGCAGAGTAACACACATGCAGTATTCACTGAAACATAAGCATAATGACAATAKATTCTGAAAGGCACTTGCCCATRGAGCAAGTCAGGAGTATTTTATCGTTACCCAAAGATTGTGATCACTTGCCCGAACATTTCAATTAACTGTTTACACGCAGAAGTGCAATATACTGCATTGCCTGCCTTTCACCTACATATACAGTAGGGGAGGAATCAGAAAGATCAGTACTGGAATTCCTTGTATTTTGGTTGCGACCAGAAAAAATTCTCKGAGTAAGCTCAACTTGCCCAACTGCCGCAAATGATCTGTATTTCACTTAAACAATGGGGATGAACCAGAAATATCATTTGTAGGCTAGGAATTCTTTGCAGTTTGGTTGTTTTCATATAACTTGCCCAACTGCTCAGTTCACCTGCCCCAGGCAATAGGACAACCCTTAATGTCAATCGCTGGAACTGATAATGACAACCGTGATGAGAGGGTGTCAGCGAGGAGGGTGGGGTGGGGGTTTAATTGTATTGCATTGTAGTCATGTGCCAGATGAATAGTAAAATAGCAGGCTGTTAGACATGGACAGAGAGAACAGAGAGAACGCCCAGTCAGTCAGTCCTGTCATTTGCACTACGGTAAATCGACATACTGGATGTAACAGACTATAATTTGATTGTCGGGACACAGAGCTGCTCTCCTGGTGTGAGCCTTGTTTGTAGAACACCAAGCCTGCCTACACACACGGACACATTTTTGTTTCAGACACACACACACACACACACGTTGCCTCTAATTAAATTAATGGACAAGGAAGAATTAAGCATCTGTTATATGGTTCAATGAGTCTTTCTTTCAACCACAACAACACCCACACAATGCCATCTAAAACACATACACACACGCAAAAACACACACACACACTCCTCTCAACACCACGGGACTCTGTGAGTCCCTAGCTAATTAGCACAGTCTCTCATCTCCACTCATCAGAGCATCAGACCAATGTAATATGCAGGAAGTTCAGTCGACTGCTTCGCTCTGCACTTCATCAGGCTCACAGGATTACTCAACCCTGCCAGACAAGCTTGACTGAGCTGAGCTCCCTCAGTGTTCAGAACTCAGACCATAGAAATAGAATATTGGGTTGGATAGGTCAGAAATGACATCTATCTGACTCACATCCAGGTTTCCAATACTTTCTATTTTTTTTTTATTATAAAAATATAGAAGCATGAATCTGTCTTGTGTTCCCTCATTCAATGTTGTTTGAAAGTCACTTTCAGATTAATACAGGTGCCAGAGGGCAGGTTTTTGTACAGGCATGGGGTGTGAAGAGTTATCATGATCTACTCAGACTGACATGGATCTGCAGAGCTGCCATTTGATCTCTCTGGTGGGTGGAAGGTTATCATAAAGGTCATGTATTAATAGTGTGCCTTCAGAACACCATCGGATCCGATTTTCCTTTCTCACTGATAACAAACTGACACAGGTTTCAGTCAGGTCCAGAAAGCCGGTCTGACTGACAGACTGCTCTAGTATGTTGTTGAATAAGGGAAAAAAACATCACACTCTTAAAATAGTCTTGGAATATCTAATAGATCTTTGTTAACCCTGATGAAGGCTGGAAAAGGGTACAAAAGGCTGTTGGATAACATACTGTAATCATCACACATCCTTCCTGCTATTCAGACTTCTTTTTTTAATCACACATCATTTGCCCACTTTGGGGGAAATCTGGTTAGCAGACTTGCATAAAGAAATATATGTAAGTATATTTAAAATAAATWCTGCTTGCTTATAACCATTATGTAAAATGTATGTTTTAAAAAAAAAATATATATAGAACAGCTGAGGTCAGATGTCTATCAGCAGTGGGCCTTAGGGTGCTTGAGAAGAGTATAAACAATATATCAAAGTCTCTGAGATTTCACATATATTTGCCAACAACCATAAAAATACGTTTTTTATTTGATTAGCTGTATTAACATAACTTGATTTGTGTATTGATTGTCCATATTGACACAACTTTAAAGTTCACACTGACCAGCTAGTCAAGTCAAGTCCTATTGAAATGTGATATGGAGAGCTGGATGGATACTATTCTGCCTTTACACAGAGTCGTTGACCCGTGTAGCAGTCCTGACATCTGACCGACACACAAACAGACACAGACACCTCCCCGTCCCCCCCGGCCCTGTGAGAAACACATTGCAAAATAAACAGTCTACTCATCATCATCATCATCAGCTTCCTCTTCTCTTCTCCTCTCATCTCAACTCTTTCTCCACKTGAAAACAGGATGTAATCGCAGGCTGAATCTAGCACGTCACCTCAGCACGTAATTTCTGTCACAAACTCCTGTCACGAACTCAGATACCTCCTGCGCCTCGACCGGTTGTTTCGGCCTGTTGTTTTCCGAAATTGTATTTATTTTTTATTCTGTTCATAAGAGTTTGTGTCAACACCTGCTACCAGATAGCTAGCTAGGTTGCAATGGAGCCCYCTTTGCCTGGAATAGCTAACYAACATTTCCAGRGCTGTAGAAGCTATGTTTGTTACGCTCTCGTCCGGGACAATATTGACCATCTTGATTTCCCTTGTGGCTATTGTTTGCTTGCGGASGATTTCAGGAATGAGGTGGCTATCRGTAGCAAGCAAATTTCTATTCTYCACGCACTTCTGGAACGTTCTTGTTCTCCACTCCTGTACCTATGAACTAGAGTTGCAGTGCGCTCGGAAAGATTTCAGACCCTTTGACTTTTTCCGCATTTTGTTACGCTACAGCCTTATTCTAAAATGTATTGTTTTTCCCCCCTCATCAATCTACACACAATACCCCATAATGACAAAGCAAAAACTGWTTTTTATACATTTTAGCAAATATATCTTAAAGACACAGTGCAGTCAAAAACAGGATTTTCCTGTTTTTTTTCCAAATCTACACTCAGTGGCCAATTTATTGCTCCTACAGGCAGTGAGTCACGTGGCCGTGGCTTGCAAGCAGGCAGACAGGCGCCAATGCATTCAGTTACTGTTCGATTGAATGTTAGAATGGGCAAAACGAGTGACCTAACCGACTTTGAGCATGGAATGAGCGTCGGTTCCAGTATCTCAGAAACGGCCGGCCTCCTGGSCTTTTCACACACAACAGTGTCTAGGGTTTACCGGGAATGGTGCGACAAATGAAAAACATCTAGTCAGTGGCAGTCCTGTGGGTGAAAACAGCTCGTTGATGAGAAGTCAAAGGAGAATGGCAAGAATCGTGCAAGCTAACGGGCTGGCCACAAACAGACAAATAACAGCGCAGTACAACAGCGGTGTGCAAAACGGCATCTCAGAACGCACAACTCATCGATCCTTGTCACGGATGGYCTATTYCAGCAGACGACCACACCGGGTTCGTCTCCTATCAGCTAAAAACAAGAAGAAGCGGCTCCAGTGGYCACGCGATCACCAACACTGGAAAAACATCGCCTGATCCGACGAATCCCGGTTACTGTTGCGTCATGCTGATGGCAGAGTCAGGATWTGRGGTGAGTCCATGGCCCCATCTGGCCTGGTGTCAACGGTACATGCTCTACCAACTGAGCTACACAGGACCATAATGCTCTTTTAGRGTAAGAGCTGTTTGAAAAGACCGCCTGGTGACATCACCAGGCTGTAAATTAGTTAAAGACCAATAAACCTCTGCCATTAACAGCTTATTTTTTTCCCCATTACACCCTTCCCACTCAGACCACTCCCAGACAGTCCTAGCTTAGTTCTTGCTTGAGAAATTGCTCATTGCTAAGAAGTTATTTTTGTTTCTTTTTTACCCTTTTTTTTTTGTTGAAAACAATCACACTAAGGTACTTAATTGTTACCCAGAAATGGTTTGATACTGTGATAAAAACGGCTGCATTGGACCACACTTGAGGTTGGAGAATGGATAAGCAAGAAATGACAGAAAAAGTGACTCAAAAAGGGATTGACATGAATACCCTGTAGTTGTTCTGAATATTAAGAAACTGCAAGTTCCCAGCAGATGTAGTTCTACTACTGCATGGTGATGCAAAGAAAAATGCCAATCCTCGGGTGGACAATAAAGTTATATTATATTCTACTCATGTAGTGTGCTTCAACACCATGCCCACAGTGATGCCAATGACTGCCAGAGGGCTGGTCCACTGTAGGAGTACACTAATTAGAACAGGTCCCCATGTTGATCTTTTATTAGATGGAGCACCATCACAACAAGTTCAACTGGGTCACTGGGCACTGGCACAATATGACACATGAATAGTATAGTTCTAATTCTTGGTAGTTGTACCTATTCTTTCCTCTTGAGCTCCTTTTGAGTAATCATATCACCTACTGTATATCATGTTTGTATTTGTGTCATCTCACTGTACCTCCGTTTTATCTATTGACCTATTTATTAGACTGATTGCTGAACAAACAGGAAGCTGTAGTATGGCTGACAAAAACAGGTTGGACSGAGACATAATCCAGGGGTCAGTGAGTTATCCTATAAAGTCCCCAGCCAGCCAGCCAGGTCAGGATAGAACGACTATTTTCTTTTGTCTGATTTTGGGTACCCTGAGGAAGGCACAGTTAAAAAGCTTCTTAAGAAAAAAATAAGATAGTTCGTAATTGTAATACCTRAACAATATRTTAAGATTTAATGATTTTCTTACGAACTTCTCAAATATCTTCTTAGAAATCTTCTTAAGATGTTTGTTACTAGGGAACCATTTTAGCATCTACAGTTGAAGTCGGAAGTTTACATACACTTAGGTTGGAGTCATTAAAACRACTCCACAAATGWATTGTTAACAAACTATAGTTTTGGCAAATTGGTTAGGACATCTACTTTGTGCATGACACAAGTAATTTTTCCAACAATTGTTCCAACATTTGTTTAAGTATTACACTTATAATTCACTGTATCACAATTCCAGTGGGTCAGAAGGTTACATACAGTAAGTTGACTGTGCCTTTAAACAGCTTGGAAATTTCCAGAAAATTATGTCTTGGCTTTAGAAGCTTCTGATAGGCTAARTGAKATCATTTGAGTCAATTGGAGGTGTACCTGTGGATGTTTTTCAAGGCCTACCTTCAAACTCAGTGCTTCTTTGCTTGACATCATGGGAAAATCAAAAAAAATCAGCCAAGACCTCAGAAAAAAAATTGTAGACCTCCACAAGTCTGGTTCATCCTTGGGAGCAATTTCCAAATGCCTGAAGGTACCACGTTCATCTGTACAAACAATAGTACGCAAGTATAAACACCATGGGACCACGCAGCCGTCATACCGCTCAGGAAGGAGACGCGTTCTGTCTCCTAGAGATGAACGTACTTTGGTGCGAAAAGTGCAAATCAATCCCAGAACAACAGCAAAGGACCTTGTGAAGATGCTGGAGGAAACAGGTACAAAAGTATCTATATCCACCGTAAAATGAGTCCTATATAGACATAACCTGAAAGGCCGCTCAGCAATGAAGAAGCCACTGCTCCAAAACCGCCATAAAAAAGCCAGACTATGGTTTGCAACTGAGCATGGGGACAAAGATCGTACTTTTTGGAGAAATGTCCTCTGGTCTGATGAAACAAAAATAGAACTGTTTGGCCATAATGACCATCGTTATGTTTGGAGGAAAAAGGGGGAGGCTTGCAAGCTGAAGAARATCATCTCAACCGTGAAGCATGGGGGTGGCAGCATCATGTTGTGGGGGTGCTTTGCTGCAGGAGGGACAGGTGCACTGCACAAATTAGATGGCATCATGAGGATGGAAAATTCTGTAGATATATTGAAGCAACATCTCAAGGCATCAGTCAGGAAGTTAAAGCTTGGTCGCAAATGGGTCTTCCAAATGGACAATGACCCCAAGCATACTTCCAAAGTTGTGGCAAAATGGCTTATAAGAGTATCCATCACAAAGCCATGACCTCAATCCTATAGAAAATTTGTGGGCAGAACTGAAAAAGTGTGTGCGAGCAAGGAGGCCTACAAACTTGAATCAGTTACACCATTACTGTCAGGAGGAATGAGCCAGAATTCACCCAACTTATTGTGGGAAGCTTGTTTAAGGCTACCTGAAACATTTCGCCCAAGTTAAACAATTTAAAGGCAATGCTACCAAATACTTATGGAGTGTATGTAAACTTCTGACCCACTGGGAATGTGATGAAAGAAATAAAAGCTGAAATAAATCATTCTCTCTACTATTATTCTGACATTTCACATTCTTAAAATAAAGTGGTGATCCTAACTGACCTAAGACAGGGAATCTTTACTCTTTGTATGTAAACTTAGGACTTCAACTGTATCTAGCTAGCAWTGGCAATCATGTTAGCAAATGTCTTACTAAGATTACTGTTCTAAAATATGTTCTTGTGTTTAAAATAATCAATACGGAAACTTTCAGATGAAGTTTGTGAGTGAATAAACATGTTAAATGACACTTCACTGAGTGACAATATGAAAGCCAGTGTTTGTTTACAGGCAGGCAGTAGCTTTAGGGGTGAGGACTGCCTGGGGCCTGGGCTCGTCCACACATGCACTCTTACACACACACACATGCAGGCACACATGCACAGACAAACATAAGCACACACACACACTTCCCTGGTCTGTTAAGAAAACACAAAGCCAGGAACTTCTCAGCCCTCCAGAACAAAGACTTAAAACTGGGATCAATTTCTTGTTGGCTGAAACAGGAGCTGCAGATGTGATGTGCAAGGCACCCCACCTCTGCTCACTGAACCGGAAGTTGCTGCTGTTCATGGCGAGCTACTAGGGGGTTGAATTAATGTTGTTTTCTCTGCTTTTATTTCTATAATAATTACTGGACCAAATCATAAAAGGAAAACATGCAAGGCAAGGAACCCCATGTGGAGGTGTCAGATTTAGGTTTATGTCTCAAGACTTTGAGACAAGTATTTGACTCTGATGTGTGCCACAGAAAGTATTTGACTCTAGTGACAAAATTAAGGAAATTAGAAGGGGGGAGGGGGGGATTTTGGCAAGGCCATTTTCTTGCCTGCCAAAATCCCCCCTCCCCTCCCCTCCCTCTATCTTGGGACTGCAAGCCCTGGCACACTTCATAATCTTTTTGGTAGCTCATGTTGACCAGTAACGTGTGCCACAGAAAGTATTTGACCCACAAAATTAAGATAATTGGAATGGGGGGGGGGTTCGTCAAGGCCATTTTCTTGCCTGCCAAAATGCCCCCTCCCCCTTCTAATTTCCTTAATTGTGTTACTAGAGTCAAATACTTCGTGGCACACATCAGAGTCAAATGCTTTCTATAGAACAAACTTCTTGTCAGGATAGGCAACCGAAATGAATAATTAATGTATGTGTGTTATATTAAACATAGAGGGAGTAAAATGTAGGCATGCAATACACATTTCAGAACAACTACTAGTCGAATAAGACATGGGAGAGATGCCGATTTTTGGCAAAGAGATTTATTGCTAGACTAATACACTTGAATCAAATAGCCAAACCGAAAACTGCAGACATTATGACTGCCACCCACGCGATCAAAACGCCATTAAAAATACAATGAAACGCAGCCTAGCGTGATCATAGACAGCTGCCTTGAAGGACAAATAAAAAATGCTTTCTGCTACTAAGATCAGTGAAATGTTGGCTGAACTGACAACGGAGTGCAAAGCAGAAATCTCAACTAGCAAGCAAGTCGCAGCAATGAAGAATTGAGTGTGAGCGCGTTCACGCAKAGGGAGAGATTTTCTGCACAATACCTGTTACTTGCAAAGAGAGAGGGTGGAGCTCTTCGTTCCGCTTCTGATCCTTATTCTATCTGTTCGCTTAACAGGTATGGACCCAGAATTTAATCGAGCGTCTGACCAATTACGCTAGACTTTAGTTCTGGGTTAACCGATATTACTCTTAATAGGATAACTGGAGGATATGTTTCAAATGGCGCAAATAGAAAAACGGATGCACCTGCAGTGCTTTAAAAGTATAAATGCACATAGGCCTAACGCATGGCTGGGCACATTCTGCAGCTCAGTTTAGCTCTATTCAGATCGGATGTGGGTAAGGAGATATTTCTCTCCAATGCGCGACGCCCTCACCCGCTCTCTGATCCTGAGTGCAATTTACACACTGAGKGCATATAGTAGGAGGATTTCGCTCCTGGCAGTCGCAGTTTCCACAACAGCGGAGTAGGCGCACGCAACTCGCCTGGGATGAGTTGGCAGGAAGAGCGGTTTGATTTTACACTATTTGAATTTGACTTCTCGTAACCTTCGCGAGCACCGTAACTGCTGGAAGAAGTGCATGTGACTACCCTGCTGCGTTTATAACCTCCGTGGACGGGGAAGGTGACAGAAGCATGGTGGCAAAGGATTATCCCTATTACCTCGTCGTGAAGAGGATGAACTGCGCACTGGAGGTGCAGACAGTCAGCAGAAACATCCACCCGGCTAAAGAAGTGGAGGTAGGGAGTTTAATTTGCGATATAATTATTATCGATTGCATTCAATTGTTGCAGTTTGTACACGGTGAAAATGTACCTTCGCGCATGCATGTACTTGCACACTAAGTGGAGGCAGACAGTTTATAGGACATGCACTGCCCTACTACTTTGTTGCGCGTTTGTTGTGGATATTTAATCAAACTGTTGAAAAATGTGGAGTCCTAAGGAATACATTTAATCTTTTTATGAAATGTTGACTAAACAATATAGTGAATTACCACGATAGAGTACATTTAATGCCACGCTGCACTGGTTTGGATGATTTCACAATTTTTCAAGTAAAATAAATAAATACATAAAGTAAATATCATGATATAGGAGTAAATTACATGAATCGCATTTTTAGTGTTATTATTGCTTTTGAAGTATGGAGTATTTTTTTTATATATACATACAGTACCAGTCAAAGTTTGGACACACCTACTCATTCAAGTGTTTGTTTATTTTTTTACTATTTTCTACATTGTAGAGTAATAGAAGACATCAATCAACACTATGAAATAACACATGGAATAATGTAGTAACCAAAAAAGTGTTAAACAAATCAAAATATTTTAGATTCTTCAAATAGCCACCCTTTGCCTTGATAACAGCTTTGCACACTCTTGGCATTCTCTCAAACAGCTTCACCTGTAAGGCTTTCCAACAGTCTTGAAGGAGTTCCCACTTATGCTGAGCACTTGTTGGCTGCTTTTCCTCTCTGCGGTCCAACTCATCCCAAACCATTGCAATTGGGTTGAGGTCGGATGATTGTGGAGGCCAGGTCATCTGATGCAGCACTCCCTTGGTAAAATATTGAAATTTCCTTGGTGAAATAGACCATACACAGCCTGGAGGTGTTGGGTCATTGTCCTGTTGAAGAACAAATGATAGTCCCACTAAGCGCAAACCAGATGGGATGGCATATCGCTGCAGAATGCTGTGGTAGCCATGCTGGTTAAGTGTGCCTTGAATTCTAGATAAATAACAGACAGTGTCACCAGCAAAGCACCATCACACCTCCTCCATGCTTCACGGTGGGAACCACATATGTGGCGATAATCCGTTCACCTACTCTGCATCTCACAAAGACACGCCGGGTTGGAACAAAAAAATCTCAAATTTGGACTCATCAGACCTAAGGACAGATTTCCACCGGTCTAATGTCCATTGCTCATGTTTCTTGGCCCGAGCAAGTCTCTTCTTATTGGTGTCCTTTAGTAGTGGTTTCTTTGCAGCAATTCAACCATGAAGGCCTGATTTCATGCAGTCTCCTATGAACAGTTGATGTTGATGTGTCTGTTACTTGAACTCTGAAGTGTTTATTTGGGCTGCAATTTCTGAGGCTGGTAACTAATGAACTTATCCTCTGCAGGAGAGGTAATTCTGGGTCTCCCTTTCCTGTGGTGGTCCTCATGAGAGCCAGTTTCATTATAGCGCTTGATGGTTTTTGCGACTGCACTTGAAGYAACTTTCAAAGTTCTTGGAATTTTCCGGTTTGACTGACCTTCATGTCTTAAAGTAATGATGGACTGTCTCTCTTTGCTTATTTGAGCTGTTCTTGTCATAATATGGACTTGGTCTTTTTACCAAATAGGGCTATCTTCTGTATACCACCCCTACCTTGTCACAACACAACTGATTGTCTCAAATGCATTAAGAAGGAAAGAAATGAACTTTTAACAAGGCACACCTGTTAATTGAAATGCATTCCAGGTGACTACCTCATGAAGCTGGTTGAGAGAATGCAGAGTGTGCAAAGCTATCATTAAGGCAAAGGGTGGCTACTTTGAAAAATCTCAAAGAAAATATATTTTGTTTAACACTTTTTTTGGGTTACTACATGATTTAATGTGTTATTTCAGAGTGTTGATGTCGTCGCTATTATTCTGCAATGTAAAAATAAAGAAAAACCCTTGAATGTGTAGCTGTGTCCAAACTGGTGCTGTATCTCTAGAGCCTCGTTTATCTACACAGCGGGAACAAAAGTATGTGGACACCTGCTCGTCGAACATCTCATTCCAAAATCATGGGCATTAATATGGAGTTGGTCCCCCCCTTTAAAGCTATAAACAGCCTCCACTCTTCTGGGAAGGCTTTCCGCTAGATGTTGGAACATTGCTGCGGGGACTTCCAAGCTTCCATTCAGCCACGAGCATTAGTGAGGTCGAGCACTGATGTTGGGCAATTAGGCCTGGCTTGCAGTCAGTGTTCCAGTTCATTCCAAATGTGTTCCATGGGGTTGAAGTCAGGGCTCTGTGCAGGCCAGTCAGGTTCTTCCACACTGATCTCGACCAACCATTTCTGTATGGACCTCGCTTTTTGCATGAGGGCATTGTCATGCTGAAACAGGAAAGGGCCTTCCCCCAACTGTTGCCACAAAGTTGGAAGCACAGAATCGTTCTAGGATTTAATTGTATGCTGTAGCGTTAAGATTTCCCTTCACTGGAACTAAGGGACCTAACCCGAACCATTAAAAAAACAGCCCTAGACCATTATTCCTCCTCCACCAAACTTGACAGTTGGCACTATGCATTGGGGCAGGTAGTGTTCTCCTGGCATCCACCAAACCCAAATTCGTACATCGTACTGCCAGATGGTGAAGCGTTTTTCATCACTCCAGAGAACGAATTTCCACTGCTCCAGAGTCCAATGCAAGCGAGGTTTACACCACTCCAGCCGACACTTGGCATTGCGCATGGTGATCTTAGGCTTGTGTGCGGCTGCTTGTCCATGGAAACCCATTTCATGAAGCTCCTGATGAACAGTTCTTGTGCTGCCGTTGGAACTCGCTGAGTGTTGTAACCGAGGACAGATGATTTTTACGTGCGACCCACTTCAGCACTCTGCGGTCCCGTTCTGTGAACTTATGTGGCCTACCACTTAGCGGCTGAGCCGTTGTTGCTCCTAGACGTTTTCACTTCACCACAACGGCACTTACAGTTGACTGGAGCAGCTCTAGCAGGGCAGAAATTTGACTAAAGGACTCGTTGGAAAGGTGGCATCATACTGCATGACTGTGCTATGTTGAAAGTCACTGAGCTCTTCAGTAAGGCCTTTGTACTACCAATGTTTGTCTATGGAGGTTGCATGGCTATGTGCTCAAATATATACACCTGTCAGCAATGGGTGTGGCTGAAATAGCCGAATCCACTAATTTGAAGGGGTGTTCACGTACTTTGTGTGTAATATATAGTGTATCTAATCTACAGTTGTGGCCAAAAGTTTTGAGAATGACACAAATATTAATTTTCAGAGTCTGCTGCATCAGTTTGTATGATGGCAATTTGCATATACTCCAGAATGTTATGGAGAGTGATCAGATGAATTGCAATTAATTGCAAAGTCCCTCTTTGCCATGCAAATGAACTGAATCCCCCCAAAACATTTCTACTGCATTTCAGCCCTGCCACAAAAGGACCAGCTGACATCATGTCAGTGATTCTCTCGTTAACACAGGTGTGAGTGTTGACGAGGACAAGGCTGGAGGTCACTCTGTCATGCTGATTGAGTTCGAATAACAGACTGGAAGCTTCAAAAGGAGGGTGGTGCTTGGAATCATTGTTCTTCCTCTGTCAAACGTGGTTACCTGCAAGGAAACACGTGCCGTCATCATTGCTTTGCACAAAAAGGGCTTCACAGGCAAGAATATTGCTGCCAGTAAGATTGCACCTAAATCAACCATTTATCGGATCATCAAGAACTTCAAGGAGCACGGTTCAATTGTTGTGAAGAAGGCTTCAGGGTGCCCAAGAAAGTCCAGCCAGCGCCAGGACCGTCTCCTAAAGTTGATTCAGCTGCGGGATCGGGGCACCACCAGTACAGAGCTTGCTCAGGAATGGCAGCAGGCAGCTGTGAGTGCATCTGCACGCACAGTGAGGCGAAGACTTTTGGAGGATGGCCTGGTGTCAAGAAGGGCAGCAAAGAAGCCACTTCTCTCCAGGGAAAACATAAGGGACAGACTGATATTCTGCAAAAGGTACAGGGATTGGACTGCTGAGGACTGGGGTAAAGTCATTTTCTCTGATGAATCCCCTTTCCGATTGTTTGGGGCATCCGGAAAAAAGCTTGTCCGGAGAAGACAAGGTGAGCGCTACCATCAGTCCTGTGTCATGCCAACAGTAAAGCATTCTGAGACCATTCATGTGTGGGGTTGCTTCTCAGCCAAGGGAGTGGGCTCACTCACAATTTTGCCTAAGAACACAGCATGAATAAAGAATGGTACCAACACATCCTCCGAGAGCAACTTCTCCCAACCATCCAGGAACAGTTGGTGACGAACAATGCACCTTGCCATAAGGCAAAAGTGATAACTAAGTGGCTCGGGGAACAAAACATCGATATTTGGGTCCATGGCCAAGGAAACTACCCAGACCTTAATCCCATTGAGAACTGTTGGTCAATCCTCAAGAGGCGGGTGGACAAACAAAAAACCCACAAATTCTGACAAACTCCAAGCATTGATTATGCAAGAATGGGCTGCCATCAGTACGGATGTGGCCCAGAAGTTCATTGACAGCATGCCAGGGCGGATTGCAGAGGTCTTGAAAAAGAAGGGTCAACACTGCAAATATTGACTCTTTGCATCAACTTCATGTAATTGTCAATAAAAGCCTTTGACACTTATGAAATGCTTGTAATTATATACTTCAGTATTCCATAGTAACATCTGACAAAAATATCTAAAGACACTGAAGCAGCAGACTTTGGAAATTAATATTTGTCATTTTCAAACCTTTTGGCCACGACTGTACTATCAGTCGATTTTTTTAAAATTTTAAGGCCGCCTTCCGCACCTTTCTGATTCAGAGGGGTTGGGTTAAATGCGGAAGACTCGTTTCATTTACTGCATTCAGTTGTACAACTGACTAGGTATCCCCCTTTCCCTCATCTCTCTCTCCTGTAAAGATCAACGACTAAGTGACTGGCATTTCACTGAGATGGGATGCTGCTGCTGATGATATTGATTGCCACATGAACAGATTGCAGAGCCCGAGGTCCTATCGCTAATATCAGTTAGTCTGCAGATTATGGTGGTTGGATTGCATAAGAAGAATTTAAACAACATATTGAGTTCACAGTAATGAATCTCTGCTGACAAGTCATATTCCCTACATAGTGCAAATAGGGGACTTAGGCTGAATCACAAATGGCACCCAAGTAAGCAAGTAGTGTTTGATTTAACTGGGAATGGATCACGTTTGGAGTAGATGATAGATGCTGTTCAAATTGACACCATTTGTAAAGTCTGAATTGTACTGCCACTCATTTCTCTCCAGTTGAGAGAATATAAGGGATATATATATATATGGAAATACCAACATAGTGTCTTAATCGGGGTTTGGGCCACCACAAGCCCGAACAGCTTCAAAGCACCCCTGCATGGATTCTACAAGTGTGTGGAACTCTATTGGAGGAATGCGACTTCATTCTTCCACCATCCTTTGGTGTTTTGTTGATGGTGGTGGAAAATGCTGTCTCAGGCATCGCTCCAGAATCTCCCATAAGTGTTCAACTGCYTTGCGATCTGGTGACTGACACAGCCATGGAATAGGGTTTACATCGTTTTTCATGCTCATCAAACCATTCAGTGACTCGTGCCCTGTGGATGGGGGGGCATTGTCGTCCTATAGGGCCATGGCAGCCAAAAGAATGGCCTGCCCAGTATTTTTATACATGTCCCTAAGCATGGTGGGATATTAATTGCTTAATTAACTCAGGAACCACATCTGTGGGGAAGCACCTGCTTTCAGTATACTTTGTATCCTTCATTTCCTCAAGTGTTTCCATTATTTTGGCAGTTACCTGTATCTTGTATGAGTCACAATGGCCCTGCTTTTTTCCTGCATAGCCAGACCTAGTGTGTGTGTGTGTGTGTGTGTGTAAACGTGTGAAGCAGGCATGTGTGAATTGTGATAAGGGGGTACCCAGTCTGAAAAGACTGTGTTCCCAGAATACTGATCAAATAGCTGCAGTGACGTCACAAGGAGAGAGCAGGAGAAGGAGGGGGGGGGGGGGGTATGTTTGGTGGGTTATAATTGTTATATTGCTATTTTCTTTTGGGTTTTTTTTTGTTTTTTATTGTTCTGCTTTTTCTCCCCCCCCTCCCCCCCCCCCCCCCCCCCGATGATTCCTACTGACTGCAGCGACTGGAGGTCGGATCTCATCTTCTAATGTTATCCTGACGGAGTGCTGCGGAAGGAACCAAAGGGCATTCTAAACCTCTTTTCCCTGCTGTAAGGTCAAATCGTCTGTCGTGATAAGAACAGGACACTGAAGCCAAGGCACAGCCTGAGAAACCTGCAGAGGTGACAACGAGGGAGGGAATGAAGAGGGGATGGGGGAATCATAGAAAAAGGGAAACATGCACGTCTCACTGGTTAAGATGCTGGAGTTGCAGACAAGACATCATCCTTCATTTCTCGCTCACTTCCCGGCTACCTGTGTCTGTGTTCTGATTACAGGAAACCTTGTATGTTTGACTGACTCTGTATACTGTAACCTTGAGGGGCACCGAGGAGAGGAGAAGAGCTTACATGTTTTTGGATGTGTGTAGATGGGACAGGGGTAACCCCTGGTTGACGGTGCAACAGCTGGTCAGGAAGGCTGAGGCTCAGTGGTTGTGACGGGGGCGGGGGCAGGGATAGAGAGAGGACTAGGTGCGATGAGGATGAATATTATCCTCCTGGTCTCAGATCTGGTCAGTACTGCTGGTTCACCTAAACTGGCTCCAGTCTTGAAGCTTTGGTGTTGATGGGATCCAATGGAGATTGTGACACAGAAGGTATTAACTACTGTGACTCCACAAACCTGCATGTTTAATCTGCCCCACCACCACCTTTTTTCTATCTTCATCTTTCCTCTGTTTTTTAAAAATCTGCTGTCTCCCCTCTGCCATTTAACACAGTCGGATACAAACATTAATCACAAAGTGTCTTTGGTCTCTCCAGGAGCCCTGTAACAAGCGGGTGAAGCCTCTTTCTCGGGTTACATCGCTGGCCAACCTCATACCTCCAGTCAAGGCTGCACCTCTGAAGCGGATCGGACAAACACTGCAGGTACAACACTACACCACCATTATAGTCTACTGAAATAACTATTCTGACAAATACGAGCACAGGACAAAACACTACAGATAAAGTGTTAAATATCATTGGTAACACTAACTTTTTTTTTTGCCTGAAGGTATGAGGCATTATGATGCAGTAATAATGCATTGTTAAACTTGTCATGAGTACAGTTCCTTCAGAAAGTATTCATACCCCTTGACTTTCCAGATTTTCTTTTGTTACAACCTGAAATAAAAATGTAAATTTTGATTTTTGGTCCCTGGCCTACACTTGATACCCTATAATGTCAAAGTGTATTTTTTTTTTTTTCAAAATGAATACAAAATGAAAAGCTGAAACGTCTTGAGTCTAAGTATTCAACCCTTTGTTAGGAGAGCGTAAATACGTTCAAGATTAAACGTTTGCTTAAAAAGTCAGTGCATTAGGGAAGTATTCAGACCCCTTGACTTTTTCCACATTTTGAAATGGATTAGATTGTTTTTATTCCTAATCAATTTACACACAATACCCCATAATTACAAAGCAAAAACAGGTTGACATTTTTGCAATAGTTTTTTATATTTAATACAATCACATTTACATAAGTATTCAGACCCTTTACTCAGTACTTTGTTGAAGGACCTTTGATAGCATTTACAGCCTTGAGGCTTGCGTATAACACTACAAGCTTGGCACACCTGTATTTAGGGAGTTTCTCCCATTCTTCCCTGCAGAGCCTCTCAAGTTCTGTCAGGTTGGATGCCTGAGCGTTGCTGCACAGCTATTTTCAGGTCTTTCCAGAGATGTTCGATCGGGTTCAAGTCCGGGCTCTGGCTGGGCCACTCAAGGACATTCAGATACTTGTCCTGAAGCCACTCCTGCGTTGTCCTTGCTGTTTGCCACCTGTTCGAAGGTGAACGTTCACCCCATTCTGAGGTCCTGAGTGCTCTGGAGCAGTTTTTCATCAAGGATCTCTCTGTGCTTTGCTCCGTTCATCTTTCCCTCGATCCTGACTAGTCTCCCAGTCCCTGCCTCTGAAAAACATCCCCACAGCATGATGCTGCCACCACCATGCTTCACCGTAGGGATGGTGCCTGGTTTCCTCCACACGTGACGCTTGGCATTCAGGCCAAATGGTTCAATCTTGGTTTCATCAGACCAGAGAGTCTTGTTTCTCATGGTCCGAGTCCTTTTTAGGTGCCTTTTTGCGAAGTCCAAGCGGGCTGTCATGTGCCTTTACTGAGGAGTGGCTTTCGCCTGCCCACTACCATAAATACCTGATTGGTGGAGTCCTTCTGGAAGGTTCTCCCATCTCCACAGTGGAACTCTGTCAGTGACCATCGGGTTCTTGGTCTCCTCCCTGACCAAGGCCCTTCTCCCCCGATTGCTCAGTTTGGCAAGGCGGCCAGCTCTAGTAAGTCTTGGTGGTTCCAAACTTCTTCCATTTAAGAATGATGAAGACTACGGTGTTCTTGGACCTTCAATACAAGACTAACCTAAATGACAGAGTGAAAAGAAGG
This sequence comes from Salvelinus sp. IW2-2015, assembly GCF_002910315.2. Lineage (NCBI taxonomy): Eukaryota > Metazoa > Chordata > Actinopteri > Salmoniformes > Salmonidae > Salvelinus > Salvelinus sp. IW2-2015. The sequence goes on along the minus strand of NC_036851.1, from coordinate 6,487,580 downwards.
AAGCCTGTACTGAATACAAATATTCAAAAACATGCATCCTGTTTGCAATAAGGAACTAAAGTAAAACTGCYCATAATGTGGTAAAGAAATMAACTTTATGTCCTGAAATACAAAGCGTTGTGTTTGGGGTAAACACAACWGAGTACCACTCTTCATATTTTCAAGCATAGTGATGGGTGCATCATGTTATGGCACTAGGGAGTATTTTAGGATAAAAAGAAATGGAATAGAGCTAAGCACAGGCAAAATCCTAGAGGAAAACCTGGTTGTCTGCTTTCCAACAGATACTGGGAGACAAATTCACCTTTTGAGCAACACAATAAGCTAAAARGCAAGGCTAAATATACACTGGAGTTGCTTACCAAGACGACTTTGAATGTTCCTGAGTGGCCTAGTTACAATTTTGACTTAAATCGGCTTGACAATCTATGGCAATACTTAAATGGCTGTCTAGCAATGATCAACTTGACAGAGCTTGAATAKTTTTTTGAAGAATGTGCAAATATTGTACAATCCAGGTGTGCAAAGCGAGAGACTTGAGACTTTTCCAGAAAGACTCTCAGCTGTAATCACTACCAAATGTGATTGTAACATGTATTGATGTGACTACTGCAAATGAGGTATTTCATTTGTACATTTGCAAAACGTTCTAAAAACACTTTGTTCACTTTGTAATTACGGGTATTTGTGGGGTGTGTAGATGGGTGAGAGAGAAAGAAATGAACTTAGGCTGTAACATAACAATGTGGAATAAGTCAAGGGCTATGAATACTTTCTGAAGGCACAGTATGTACCCCCTTAATGTCTTATCTCCTAATGACTAAGACAGCCATTTGAGTCAATGCAATTGAAATTACACCATGTATGTCTACAAAAAACATGAATAGCGTGATTGGCCGACCTAGAAGGCCCAGCCATAGCCAGCTTATCTGTTATGTTCTAAGTCCAAATCAATCACTTTCCAGACCATCATCCACTAAGTAAGTCAGCCCTCATCTGACCTGTGTATGATGTCTTGTTGTGTTCTGGATTATTCTGACCTCACTATTGTTGCAGTGTTTGAATAGAATAGCATTACAGACAGGATAATCTAGACAATAGTACATTAACATACAGATATCAGACATAAGGTAAGTGGCATATGAGAACAAATGTGTTGGTATGGTCTTTTTTATATCCTTCCTAGTTGATGTCCTATGAAGGACAATTTTTTTCTAATCTTTGTCTTTTCATACTCTTCTCTCAATCACTCGCACAGGACCACTCACCTTCCTGTGTGTCTCTCTCTCTCTATTCCGCAGCGTTCCATCAGCTTCCGCAGTGAGAGTCGGACGGAGTCGGTCATGCCTCCCAGACCATGGACGCGGCCGGCCCCGCCTGCCAACACCAAGCGGCGTGACAGCAAGCTGTGGAGCGAGACCTTTGACGTGCGGCTTGGACACCAGATGCTGTCGTCCAAGGAGATCAATCGCCAAGAGGTGAGGAAAGCTTTTCAACTGGGGTAGTACGGGAGGTTACTATGTCAGATATCATATTAACATGGCATAAGTCATGGCAATATGTGTAGAATTGTAGGAAATTTGCTTTAAAACGGCAACATTTTCTCTCCGCCCCATAGCAAAATGTGTAGAATTGCAGGAAATTAACATTTTAAAACAAAAAAAATTATCTCCGCTGTCAAGACGGGAGCCAGTAAAATGCATTGCACGCAAATCTCGCTTAGGGCCCCCAAAATGCCAGGGCTGGCCCTGGCTACTGGTATAATGCATTTAGTTAAAGGTCTAGTGCAGCTGTTTTTATCTTGATATCAAATCAGCCCTGGCATTTTGAGGGCTGGCCCTGGCTACTGGTATAATGCATTTAGTTAAAGGTCTAGTGCAGCTGTTTTTATCTTGATATCAAATCATTTCTGGGTAACAATTAAGTATCTTTGTTTTCAAGTAGCCCTTCACACTCATACGGGTTGAAAATGGCAGATTTAGTGACTGTACAGTAACATGCTATACATGACGTCAGAGGTCTGGCTCTGCACTTCAAAGCGCTGCATGGGTTTTGACTGGCAAACGTACTGAATTTGAGCACCGCATGCAACAAGAAGTTGACCCCATCCCTCCCAGTAATTGGGCAACTTTTGCAAAAAAAAATGTCAGAGGGAAATGCTGGAAATMTAAGAATTTTATTTTGAAAGATGAGACATTGAGGATTATAATAAATACCGATTTGATGTCATACAAGCTAGCCAAAAACATGTGCGCTTCACGTCTCCAAATCATCAGCGTCACCATTTATGATCACTATGTTTGATGTACAGTTACAAGATTACAAGGCGTCATACCCTGGGTTGTTCTGAACAGAATGAGCCTATTATTATTTTTTAATTGTGACAAATTTGCCTTGGCAACTGAAGGCACTGATGACTGCTTTCTATGCTCACCAAAGTTACCATCTGTTTCTCTGAATTGCCTTGTGAAAGCCTAACACTGTAAGATCATATTTTATCATTTCGCTTTTGGCAATCTGTTCATGTTGGCAATAGAACAAGCTTTCAAATCATGCCCAACTGACCCAGATTGTGATTTATATTGGTCTGTTTTTGGATTGCGTAAACAACAGTAAGTGTGTACAAGTGTGCTRGCTCTAGTTTCTGAACGGCACAGATAGGAGAGCTCAAAAAAGTACCTTATAGTTGAAGACTATTCTGGGAGTCATAAAAGTGCATTGAAATTGCTTTGGAACTGTGTACATTTTGGAGAGGTGTGTGTGTGTGTGGCCACTTGGGAGACACCAGTTAGTCCTCTCACTCAAACCCCTGTCATTTTTTTGTCTTATGTTGCACCTACCCCACATGTTCAGATTTCGTTATCAACAAATACGGCATAGTACAGTACATCTAAAATGCACATATAAAATCAACAGCGTAATGTTTTGGATTCAGTCTTGTCAGGTGAAATGTTGTCCTCACATTTTAGTCTAATTTTCCCATTATCTCCAAACTGTTCCTTTTCAATTGCTACCATGGTTAAGCATATGCTTTTCATAATTTTTTCTGTAAGAAACATTTCAATGTAGCCCTATCTATATAGGCCAATTCCCACGAGTGTAAKGTGTTAGTGGTCAAAAAGAAACAAAAATAGGTTCTTAGCAAAGAGCAATTTCTTGAGCAAGGATTTTGCTAGGACTGTCGGAGTGATATGAGAAGGGAAAACTCAAAACTAGTTGTTATTGGCTGAAAGTTTGGAACAAATTTACTGCCTAGTGATGTCACCAGGCAGGCCAAAACTAGTTTCAGCCTATCAAGCTAGCGGGGTTCCTTGAGGGCTTGAAAGCAGCCCGTGACATGGTTAGCCATTGTGGCTGGGACCGTGGATTGTCCCGGGTTTGTGGCTGTCTAAATCCCTGCTGTTTGTTGTGTTCAATCTTCCCTGTGACCTGCCCTGTCTGTAACTGCGAGGGGTAACCTACGTTGCCTGCTACCATGACAAAGACCAAAGCCAGTGGGAGTACTGTTGAGGACAGTGGGGTCTCTCTATCACAGCTGAAGGATCTTTTAAACTAATAAAAATTGTTCTACCAGCAGAATCGACAGTGTTTTTGACGATTCAAATAAGATGACCTGACTAGAGAGATCCAGGACTTGAAAAACAGGACAAAGTGAGGGAAATTATCTCTGAGAAATTGAAGATTGACCACCAAAAGATTGAGGTGGAATGCGCCCACAGGACTGGAAAAACCACCACCGGCCCAGGTGACGGGCCCAGGTGACAGGCCCAGGCCGATAGTGGTCAGGTTTCTGAGGTTCAAGGACAAGGTAGCTGTTCTGGAAAGAGCCAAGAACTTCAAGTACCTTCCTGGAGCTGTGGGCCAGAAGAGGAAAGAACTGATCCCAGCCATGAAAGCTGCCAGAGCGCGTGGGGACATCCCACTCCTAGGGAGAGTAGCAACAGTACTGAACTTTATCAATTTATAGAGAATTTGTCTTACGATGGACTGYTGAACGTCAAGGCTTTTAGAGATACTTTTGTAACCCTTTCCAGCTTTATGCAAGTCAACTATTCTTAGGTCTTCTGAGATCTCTTTTGTTCGAGGCATGTTTCACATCAGGCAATGCTTCATGTGAATAGCAAACTCGGATTGTGATTTTTCTTTATATTGCAGGGCAGCTCTAACTAACATCTCCAATCTCGTCTCATTGATTGGACTCCAGGTTAGCTGAGTCCTGACTCCAATTAGCTTTTGGAGAGGTCATCAGCCGATGGGTTCACATACTTTCCCCAACCTACACTGGGAATGTTTAAATGATGTACTCAATATAGACAAGAAAAATACAATAATTGGTGTGTTATTTGTTTAAGCCCACTGTTTGTCTATTGTTGTGACTTAGAGGAAGATCAAAATGTACAAATGTATGTAGAAATACAGGTAATTCCAAAGGGTTCACATACTTTTTCTTGCATCTGTATATTAGCCATTTCTGAGACTCACTTCGATAATTCACTTGATGATACAGCAGTAGCAATACAAGGAGATAGGAATGCTTATGGGGGAGGTGTTGCTGTGTATATATTCAGAGCCATATCCCTGTAATGCTTAGAGAAGTGTTGTTGAAGTGGTGGTTGCAGGCTCACTTGGCACATCTAAAMCCTTTTACTTTGGGGTGTTGCTATAGGCCACGAAGTGCTAACAGTCAGTATCTAAATAATGTGTGAAATGCTTGATYGTGTATGTGATGTAAACCAAGAGGTCTACTTTCTTGGGGACCTGAATATTGACTGGTTTTCATCAAGATGTCCGCTCAAGAGGAAGCTTCTCACTGTAACCAGTGCCTGTAATCTGGTTCAGGTTATTAGTCAACCTACCAGAGTGTTAATAAAAACTACAGGAACAAGATCATCCACATGTATCGATCACATTTTTACTAATACTGTAGAACTTTGCTCTAAAGCTGTACCCATTGGATGCAGTGATCACAATATAGTGGCTATATCCAGGAAAGCCAAAGTTCTAAAGCTGGGCCTAAAATAGTATATAAGATCTTACAAAAGATTTTGCTGTGCCTCTTATGTGGATGATGTTAAAAAATATTTGTTGGTATGATGTGATTAATGAGGAGCATCCAGACGCTGCACTTGATTAATTTATGTAATTGCTTCATCCAATTATTGATAAACATGCACCTGTTAAGAAACAGACTGTTAGAACTGTTAAGGCTCCATGGATTGATGAGGAATTGAAAAAATGTATGGCTGAAAGAGATGGGGCAAAAGAAGTGGCTAATAAGTCTAGCTGTACATCTGACTGGCTGATTTACTGCAAATTGAGAAAATGTGATTTAACAAACTATTATGAAGCTAAGATCAATGATATAAAGAAATGCAGGGGGGAAATGTCATTTACTCAAGTTATGGGCAGAAAGACATTAAACTCCATCTTATCGAATCAGATGGCTTATTCATCACAAAACCATTTGATGTTGTAAATTATTTTAATGATTACTTCATTGGCAAAGTGGGCAAACTTAGGCAGGAAATGTCAACAGTGAGCCATCGTATTCATGCATAAAAAAACAATTGATGAAAGAAAAGCATTGCAAGTTTGAATTTGTAAAGTTATAGTAGTGTGGGAGAGGTGGAAAAAGTATTGTTTACGATCGATAATGACAAACCTCCTGGCATTGACAAATTGAAATCAAATAAAAATGTTATTGGTCACATGGTTAGCAGATAATGTGAGTATAGCGAAATTCTTGTGCTTCTAGTTCCGACAGTGCAGTAATATCTAACAAGTAATCTAACAATTCCACAACTACCTAATACACACAAATCTAAGTAAAGGGATGGAATAAGAATATGTACATATAAATATATGGATGAGCGATGGCCAAGCGGCATAGGCAAGGTGCAATAGATGGTATAAGGTACAGTATATACACTACCGTTCAAAAGTTTGGGGTCACTTGGAAATGTCCTTGTTTTTGACAGAAAAGCAAAAAAAAAATGTCCATTAAAATAACATCAAATTGATCAGAAATACAGTGTAGACATTGTTAATGTTGTAAATGACTTGTAGCTGYAAACGGCAGATTTTTATGGAATATCTACATAGGTGTACAGAGGCCCATTATCAGCAACCATCAATCCTGTGTTCCAATTGGCACGTTGTGTTAGCTAATCCAAGTTTATCATTTAAAAAGCTAATTGATCATTAGAAAACCCTTTAGGAATTATGTTAGCACAGCTGAAAATTGTTGTACCGATTTTAAAGAAGCAATAAAACCGGCCTTCTTTAGACTAGTTGAGTATCTGGAGCATCAGCATTTGTTGGTTCGATTACATGCTCAAAATGGCCAGGAAAAAACTACTTTCTTCTGAAACTCATCAGTCTATTCTTGTTCRGAGACGTYAAGGCTATTCCATGCGAGAAATTGCCAAGAAACTTTAGATCTCGTACAACGCTGTGTACTACTCCCTTCACAGAACGCAAACTGGCTCTAACCAGAATAGAAAGAGAGGGAGGCTCCGGTGCACAACTGAGCAAGAGGACAAGTACATTAGTGTCTAGTTTGAGAAACAGACGCCACACAAGTCATTAAATAGTACCCACAAAACACCAGTCTCAACGTCAACAGTGAAGAGGCGACTCCGAATCCTTCTAGGCAGAGTTGCAAAGAAAAAGTTATATCTGACTGGCTAATAAAAATAAAAAATTAAGATGGGCAAAAGAGCACAGACACTGGACAGAGGAACTCTGCCTAGAAGGCCAGCATCCAGCATCCTCGCCTCTTCAKTGTTTTACGGGTACTATTTAATGACGCTGCCAGTTGAGGACTTGTGAGGTGTCCGTTTCTCAAACTAGACACTAATGTACTTGTCAATGGTTGTAAAGATGGGAAGYGGTCTGTCCATAATAAAGAGATGCTCTGCTTTAACACCACATTCCAAAAAGCAAGTCCTGCAGGCTCTACTTTTGTCTTATCTTGATTATTGTCCGGTCGAGTGCTGCAAGGAAAGACCTGGTTAAGTTGCAGCTGGTCCAGAACAGAGAGGCACGTCTTGCTCTTCATTGTAATCACAGGGCTGATAAATACTATTCATGCCAGTCTCTCTTGGCTAAGAGATGAGGAGAGACTGACTGCATCACTTCTTTTTATAAGAAACAATGTGTTGAAAATCCCAAATTGTTTGCATAGTCAACTTACACAGAGCTGACACACACACTTATCCCACCAGACATGCCACCAGGGGTCTTTTCACAGTCCCCAAATCCGGCACAAATTCAAGAAGGCGTACAGTATTTATATAGTGCCATTATTTCATGGAACTCCGTTCCATCTCAAATTGCTCAAATAAACAGCAAACCTGGTTTCAAAAACGGATAAAGCAACACCTCACGGCACAACGCCTCTCCCCTATTTGACCTAGATATTTTTTTCTATTGGTATTGATACGTAGGCTACGTGTGCCTTTAAAATTATTATTTTTAAATTAATGTAGTTCTGTCCTTGAGCTGTTATGWATTATGTCATGTTTTGTGTGGACCCCAGGAAGAGTAGCTGCTGCTTTTGCAACAGCTAATGGGGATCCTAATAAAATACCAAAATCATCCTCMGAGGTAAAGGCAAGCAATTTTTAAACGGTCTGTTTGAGATACAAGTTTGAGTTTTTTTTTGTGTGTGTCTTTTCTCTTCAATTTATGCTTTGGCCACATACGAGTATAGGATGAGTCAACCAAGATTATTTGGGTACGAGTTAATACTAACTTTTAAAAGTGATGTTTTCACTGGACAGTTACTGTTAAGAGGAGCAGCAGGAGTGGGTGAAGGGGCTCCATTGATTGTCCATCTGGTTCACCACTCTACCAGGGCAGAGCATAGTCAGAGGGGAGAGTCTAGACTAGAGGATCAAATGCCATATAACTCCAGTTTTCACAGTTCAAATTAGTTAGGCCTGTCTGAAACAACATGCCCATCACCCTCCACTCAAACTGGGACTCCACCTCTCAGGCCACACAGAGTAGACTTCAAAGGACAGTGCAAATGGAATAGGGTGTTTTAGAAAATAATCCATCTGTGCACTGGGAAGTATTGAGGGGTCAGGGGTCAGTGGGGTCCTGTGTTTTCTTCTGTGGCTTCAGATTCGTCTGTCACTGTTGTGAAACACGCATTTTTCATAACTCCTTTTTCTAGAAAAAGATTGCATGTTTGAATCTTTTGTAGGTGATGCATGAATTGTTGTTTCTCACTGAGCTGTTTGTCCACGTGGAGACCCTTGTTTCACCGTTTTCTCTTTTGTCTATCTTCTGTCTTTGTGTGTTTTGCAGGCGATCTTTGAGCTTTCTCGAGGGGAGAAGGATCTCGTTGAGGATCTGAAGCTGGCCAAGAAGGTACAATCTGCTTTTCCAATAAAGATAATTTCCCTTTTCGTTGAGTGTGTCACAGCTGAGTTATTCTACCCTGCTGATCAGCCAGGCTCCAGTTTCCCCTGCGCTCCGACAATCACACACTTGAGACCCCCTGTGGAGTGTGTGTGTTTTTGACCATTACAGTAGATGTACAACAATATGCCAACAGATGTTTAGTCTATTTATAAGTCTAATACATTTTATATCTGATGGAGATTTTWWTTTTTTTTAAACCTTTTATTTAGCTAGGCAAGTCAGTTAAGAACAAATTCTTATTTTCAATGACTGCCTAGGAACAGTGGGTTAACTGCCTTGTTCAGGGGCAGAATGACATATTTTTACCTTGTCAGCTCGGGGATTCGATCTTGCAACCTTTCGGTTACTAGTCCAATGCTCTAACCACTAGGCTGCCTGCCGCCCCATTTGACGTCCGTTGCCTTTTTTTAGTGCTGTTTTGTCAAGGGGATAAAGTTTTTTCCACTGATATTGGATGTGTTTTATATTACGTCTGAGCTATGATCAAGTAGCGTATCAAACACTTGTTTATTCGTAGCTTATGACATGGATGTCTACATTTGGAAAAACACCAAGGGTTTTTCATCTTCAGGGCTCACACTTGATTCAGGTTTTAGTGCTTCTAAAACTTGTTGTAATGTAACAAGTGAGAAAAATAGTGTCGGGTTGCATTGCTGCGGTTCCAACTTAACATTCTACTTTCTCTGTAGGCGTACCATGACCCAATGCTGAAACTGTCCATCATGACAGAACATGAGCTCAACCAGATCTTCGGAACCCTGGAATCTCTCATTCCGCTGCATGAAGGTGAGAATGAATGCTTACAAAGGACAGAACCACAAGATAGGGGAATTGCAAAGAAAACACAGTTGCTCACACAAACACAGAAGTCAACACACACAGTCATATATAGGTAGATAGATAGATAGATAGATAGATAGATAGATATATATACACACACTAACACCCAAATGAACCGTTAGAGGTTGAGACCGCTCCTTCTACTCACTATTCAGATCTGCTGAGTCGACTGCGAGAGGCCAGGAAACCAGACGGCTCCACAGAACATGTGGGACACATCCTAGTGGACTGGGTAAGACCATCCGTTATGATCATATGTAGGGGATGAGGGTTTTCCTGACCATGTGACCTAAACAGGAAAAACTGATGGATCAACTTGATTATATAACACTTTTCAATACTGATTATACTTTGCAATCAGTTGTATGTTCATACTACACATGCCCGAGGTGGGAATATCTAACAGTAAACAAGTTAGACATACTGACACATTTTCTAAAACGATGTTGGAGGTGGGTTATGGTAGATAAATAAACATTAAATTGTCTGGCAAAAGCTCTGGTGGACATTCCTGCAGTCAGCATGCCAATTGCACGCTCCCTCAACTTGAGGAATCTGTGGCATAGTGTTGTGTGACTAAACTGCACATTTTAGAGTGGCCTTTTATTGTCCCCAACACAAGGTGCACCTGTGTAATGAACATGCTGTTTTAATCAGCTTGTTGATATGCCACACCTGTCTGGTGGATGGATTATCTTAGAAAAGGATAAATGCCCATTAACAGGGATGTAAACAAATGTGTGCAATAAGTTTTGTGCTTATAGAAAATGTATGGGATCTTTTATTTCAGCTGATGACAAATGGGAACAATACTTTACATGTTGTATTTATATTTTTGTTCAGTATACATATGAAATGGGTAAAACAGTATGTAAACATTATTAAAAAGGTACCAGTGTTCCATGTCTATTCCTTGCCAATGACAAGCATACCCATAACATTATGCAGCCATCACCATGCTTGAAAATATGAAAAGTGGTACTCAWTATAACGAGCATTTTTACTGCTGAACTTATTTAGGCTTGCCATAACAAAGGCGTTGAATACTTATTGACTCAAGACGTTACAGCTTTTCATTTGTAAAGAATTCTGAAAAATATAATTCCACGTTATAGGGTATTGTGTGAAGGCCAGTGGCAAAAACGGTCCCGTGTGGCTCAGTTGGTAGAGCATGGCGCTTGCAACGCCAGGGTTGTGGGTTCATTCCCCACGGGGGGACCAGGATGAATATGTATGAACTTTCCAATTTGTAAGTCGCTCTGGATAAGAGCGTCTGCTAAATGACTTAAATGTAATGTAAATGTAAAAAAAAATCTAAATTTAATCAATTTTAAATACAGACTAACAGAACAATGTGGAAATAGTTAAGGGGTGGTGTTTTGGTGGAAAATCAAAAACAGTCAACTGAACTGGCCTGTGGGGAGAGAGGGAGCTAGATTTGTCCTTGTATCACTTGCAAACTAAGTAGTTTTGTGTCACTTCACTTCAACAGCATCAATCTACTCAAGACTTTTCTGAGGATGGATTCAGCCATCGAGAACCCTCAAAACAGCTAGTTCATGAGGCAGCCTGAGATGTTTGTTTTTCGTAGCATAACTAGCTTATGAGAACGTAGTCATCCTGTGTCTTATTGACCTTTTGGTCCTGTATACTTCTTCAACTGCCAACAATCCCTCTGTATGTGTGTGTGAGATCAGAGCTGTGAGATCTGGGGTTCACACACCCCCAGTAGCCGTTGTTGCAACACCCAGAGAAATCTCCTACTGGTGTGGAGTTTGGTTACCCTGTGGGGAGATTAAAACAAGGCTCTTAGGCAACATGTCATGATAACTTCCTCAGAATGTGTGCAGTGACACTTTAGCTGGACACCTTAGCAAAGAGCTGGAATCAGGTTAGTTCTGCAGTGCTGTGAAGTGTGTTAGTGTGTCCAAGGCTTAGTGTAGGGATGCTGAGCGGCTCCTCTCCATCCATCCCTCCCTCCCTCCCTTCATCCTTACTTCCTGTTTACACTAGGTAGTTATGGGGAACAATGTATGCCTGACAAGGATGCGGAGAGCCTCCTCTGCTTCTCAGGGGTTTACTTGCCCTTCTCCTCTGAACTCTGCTCCACCACGGAGAGATGTCAATGTGGTTGCGTAATAGAGTAAAGATTTCCCCAATTCCACTTCATCTCCAAAGCATCTATTGGTCACTTTTTAAACAATGAAAAGTGAAACAAAGCAAGTTCTCTGTCCTATTTTTCCTCATGCTAGAACTTCAGATCAATCCACCATGAAAATGACCTTCAAAGATTAAATGATCATCCTAAGCCTTCTTCTTTTTTTCTCCACGAAGAACGAGGTGATTGTTAGTGGTGTTCCTATGAGAAAGGGTTGTGAGGCTAGTGCTGCCTCCGGGTTAGTCATGCGGATGTACGAATGTGAACATGCACCCATCGACATCACCTCCCAATACACTGCACAGAATGAAGCCATAGAAATATAAGTACTATTTTAGATTTCTTCTTGCATCTGACTGTATTAGAGGTCCTTCCCTTCTCCAAAGCAGTTTAAAAAGGAGGTGGAGAGATTATTCGAGGAATCAAGGAAAGATTCATTGAGAGAGAGGCTCACAGTAAAAAAGAAATCCTGGTCAAACTCTTGGCTCTATAATAGATGATACCAAGAAAGGTTATCTGATTATTTACTTGAAAGAGCATGATCGATGTCAGGGCCTATGTTATGGTTCTCATCAGGCCTCTCCCCCTAGCTTTGTATGAGTGTGTTCAGTATTAGTTGAGTGATGGTTTTGACTGTACATTCCTGCCTGCCTCCAGAGTTGGGCTCTGGACATACTTCACCTACTGTAGGTAGTACTAAATACGCTGTACAGTGGCGGCGGGATGACCTGCTCCCCCTCCCTAATGTCCTTGTTCTCAGAACTGGCTGATTGGGAATGCAAAAATAAAACAATTTATAGTATGTGAAATGTACAACGTTCTTTATGCTTGAAATGCTATTTTGGCTTTTCATCTATTTGAATTCTCTGCACACTATTGATGAAGAGAAATTAGTTTTCAGACACACGTGTTTGACAACAGCTGATAATTAGATTATGATCACTTTATTGGTCAATTGCACACAATGTCAAACCCCCTTCCTGAAAGACAGACGTACATATACAGGTTTTTTGAAGAGGTGTGGGGGGCTGCCACACTGGGCGCCTGTTGTTATGGAGGGGGGGGTAGTGCCTTGCTCAATGGCACAACGGCAGGCAATGGCATGTAGGATTTGATGCAGCAACCCTCCGGTTGCCAGCTCACTTATCGCCGTCAGAACCTGGGATTCGAACTGGCACCTCCGGCTGCTGGCTCGCCTCTAACCGCTAGGCTACCTGCCGCCCTTTCAGATAAGGGGAGCTAACAATAATTGCTAACAAAATTAACGAATGGGGAAACGGCGCAATTCCGCATTTAGATTACAAATTTTTCAGTGAGGGTGAGCATAGTATGTTGATATTTGTTGCTTACGGAATACATTTTTACTCAACAGTATGTTCGAAATAGTATGAGTAGTACACAGAATGTAGTTGTAGTAGGCAAGAGATTTCATCGCCACAACCACTCAGTTAGCCCCTCCCTCCCTCTCTCTGTACTTCAGTTCATCTTCTGTGCTCTGGCTGCACCAGCCCAGTTACAGTACATTCCTAAAGCTTTCAATGTGATGTAGTCCAGGTACATGGAAGAGCAGTTAGACGACAACTCCAGCACACTGGTACTCCATTCTTGTATTCTTCTCAATCTATAAAGACTTGGCGTCGTTGGTCATATGGAAATGCTACACAGCGCTAGACCAGGAACGTATGGAGGCCTAACATCTCTGAAACATTTGCACAATAAATAAGAGGTGCTTTGCAAGTGTGCACTTATCTGAAGCAGAAACGCCATTACTGACCTCTTCTTCGATCTACGTCCCTCTCTCTCTCCTCTCCAGCTTCCCTGTCTAGACTCCTACAACTCATACTGCAGTAATCAGGTGGCAGCCAAGGCTCTGCTGGACCATAAGAAGCAGGACCACCGGGTGCACGACTTCCTGCAGCGCTGCCTGGAGTCGCCCTTCAGCAGGAAGCTGGACCTGTGGAACTTCCTGGATATACCCAGGAGCCGGCTGGTCAAATACCCCCTGCTGCTCAGGGAGATCCTCAAACACACGCCTAACGACCATCCGGACCGACAGTACCTGGATGAGGCAGTGAGTAGAGGGGGAGACCCACATATTCGCAAACACTGACACCCCCACACAAACATAAATTCTCACTCACACCCCTCCCCCATCTATCCCTCTCTCCAGATCAACATGATCCAGAGCATCGTGGCAGAGATCAACACTCAGACGGGCGAGTCAGAGTGTCGTTTCTACAAGGAGCGTCTCCTCTACCTAGAGGGCAGCCAGAGAGACCTGCTCATTGACAGCTCCCGCATCCTCAGCTGTCACGGGGAACTGAAGAACAACAGGGGTGCTGTGAGTAGGGCTCTGTCAATCATAATCACACAATACTTGTGTGGGATAGGGTCGGGAGGGACACAAAAGGATAGAATGGACATTTGCAAGGCTGGACATTTGCCTGACTAACAACATGGACGCTGTGAGTGTCTCTGTCCATTTACTTTTCAGTGTCACTCACAGAAAGCAGTGACAGTACTATAACACTGCACTGTAACATCCACTGACAGTAAATGAAAATGCTTACTGACACGCCACTGCTAGCTATGTCCTCTGACATAATTAAGGTCAATGGTGATGGTGTCTTCCTCTAATGGATTTACCTTATTGCCATTTAGATATATGAATAGCCTCTAAATCCACACAGACCCGTGATGGTACGAGCAAACCCTTTGACCATGACCCCTAAAGCACCGCTCTCACCACCATATCAATCTGTCTACTGGAGGTCAGGAGTCAGCTCTGAGAGAGTAGGTTCACCTCTAGGCTCTCACTGGGTCATCTCTCCTACTGAGATAACAACCGAGTAGAGGGGAGGCGTCCTGACCTGGGTTCAAATACTATTTGAAATCCATTTGAAATGCAGGGCAGTCCATAAGTGCAGATGATGGACATTAAGGATCTGGGAAGATTCTGTATGGAGGAATGGTCTAAGATCCCTCCCAATGTGTTCTCCAAGCTCAGAGGGTGGCGGGTAGCCTAGCGGCTAGAGCGTTGCGTCAGCATCCGAAATGTTCCTGGTTCTAATACCCAAGCTGTCAAGGTGAAAAATCTGTTGATGTGCTCTTGAGCAAGGCACTTAACCCTAATTTGCTCCAGGGGCACCTTACAACTATGGCTGACTCTGTAAAACAACACATTTCACTGCACCTATCCTGTATATGTGACAAAATAATAAGTAAATCATTTTAGAAAAAGGCTGTTTTAGTCTTTTTTTGCTTATCTTTATCAAGGGCGCCAATCATTTTGGACCTGACTATCTCTGAGACTTGTGTATGAAATACAGCACGGCAACTGGAGTGTATTTAAAGTCAAAATACCTTCCACACTGGCGTTAACTGTTTTCTAGTCTGAGGAGTATAGATCAGTTAATATATAAAAACTAGCTTGATCTGCTGCTGAAATGCATGCATCTGTCCCTGTTTGGTTACGCAAGATCTTAGTTCTGGGTTAACTGAGATTTGTGCTGCCTTTAAAAAAAAAAAAGAGAGAGATTCCTACCTCAATGAGAAACCTTGATGAATATATGGTTTAAATTAGGCAAAAACACTATACCCTAACTCTCCCCTCGTTCTCCAGAAGCTGCATGTGTTCCTGTTCCAGGACGTGCTGGTCATCACTAGAGCCATCACCCACAATGAGCAGCTGTACTACCAGCTGTACCGCCAGCCCATCCCCGTCAGAGAGCTGCAGTGGGAGGACCTGCAGGACGGGGTGATACGCCTGGGAGGCTCCATCAGAGGAGCCTTCAGCAACAACGAGAGGAGTGAGTGTTTACTCCATAGAATTACATATAGAACATTTGAATGTGAATTGTAGGATCTCTTTGGTTTATCACTAGCGGATAAGGACTGTTGCCGCTGATGACTGGCGCTTGGCACCCCTGGTCTATTAATGCTGTGGTCATTAACTTGCAATCTGCTTGTATCGAATTTCCCCTGTCTAACCTCATCTCTCCTCCCCTCAGCCAAGAACTTCTTCAGAGTGTCGTTTCATAGCAGTAGCCAACTCCACTCCCACTCCTTCCAAGCCAGCGATGCCTTCAACAAACAGCAGTGGCTCAACTGCATTCGACAGGCCAAAGGAGCTGCTGAGTCGGCCGTGGGGGTGGGGATTCCTGTCGGGGTGGAAACCAGTAGCAGTGACCCAGAGCCCCCTCCAAGCCTACTCAGCCCCCACGGTCCTCTAAGCCCTACAACACCTCCCCTCTCAGGACCACTGGCCCCCCAGCCAAAAAGCATGGACCATTGTGACAGTGACTCGTCTGTAGACTCTCCAGGCTGTAGCATGGACATGGACACAAGCGAGGCTTTGGTCTCCCCCACAGGCTGCCCTGATGGACCAAACAGACTCTAGTAGTAGCGGGCCATCAGAAGTGTGACCTTTGGGGTGTCATGGCCTCTCTGGGTTAGAGAGGCTAGAGGCTAAACCTTGGCAGTATTGGTAGCAACATGGCAATGCTCCCTATATACGGGAGGGAAGAAAAACACTGTGGACATTGGAGCACTTTTTTATTCTACCCACTTTTTCATTTGTTTTCTTTGTTGCTGAACTTGGAAAAAAACTCCTCTCTCTTGAGCATCTTTCTATGAGACTGTGGTGTAGTCTGTAGCAGTGACAACCATGTATCTTAGCTGTGACTGTCAGGTCTACTATGGATGTCTACCTGGAGAGGAGGGAAGGCAGACATGACTGGGACCTCAGGACTGTATTGCTGTTGTTTCTCCTGGTCTGACTCTGGGCCTCTAGAGACACTGCCATCACACCTTATCCCACTGCAGTACTACTGTGGCCTCCCAGAGCTAAGAGAATACACTGATGATATTCTCTTTGTGTTGAACTAAAATATAAACACAACATTTAATGTTCCAGACGCACAAAAAGTTTATTTCTCTCAAATTTTGTGTAGATATGTGTTCACATCCCTGTTAGTGAGCATTTCTTCTTTTGACTGCAGGAATATCCACCAGAGCTGTTGCCAGATAATTAAATGTCAATTTCTCTACCATAAGCCACCTTCAATGTTGTTTTAGAGAATTTGGCAGTACGTCCAACCGGCCTCACAACCGCAGACCATGTGCAACTACGCCAGCCCAGGACCTCCATATCAGGCTTCTTCACCTGCGGGACAAGCCAGCAGGCTAGCTGATGAAACTGAGTAATATTTTTGTCTGTAATAAACACCATTTGTGGGGGGAAAACTTGTTCTGATTGGCTGGGCCTGGCTCCAGTGGGTAGGCCTATGCCCAATCATGTGAAATCCATAAATTAGGGCCTAATAAATATTTCAATTGACGGATTTCCTTATGTACTGTAACTCAGTAAAATTGTTAATTCTTGCATGTTGCGTTTATATTTTGTGTGTGTGTTGATGTAAGAATCTAGAGAACATAGTGTTTGCAATACCCAGTCAAAATGACCAGCAGAATGTTTTCAAAGACAATCAATATGATATTATTGTAGTACTTGACATGAGGTTGCAGGGTGGTTCGTTAAGGACAGGTTACCGCAACGCTGTAAAAGAGGTTAAAAGGTGTTCACGACAGAATCTTCCCACCTCTTGGCCAGAATTGAAAGCTATGGTGTTCCATAAGTCAGGATCTGGCCATTCTAAAACAGATGCTAAAGTAGAGAGAAACCCCCCCCCCCCATATGGCCTCTTGGTTATGTAACCTAGTATAAACACATGTCACTCAGAGGGGAGAGCTGTTGGTGGGGTTTGATTCATTTCATAATCGATTGTGTTTATTTAAATCTCCTCTATAAAGTAAATTAGTCTGAGTAAGCACAACATTAAATTATTACATGAATTTCCAAATTATGTAGAAAGACCTGAACAGATTCCATAGTTGGACAGTTCGACCACGTCTATCTCTACTAGATTCTGCAAGAAGTGGGAAACTTAACATTTTACAGCAAGTAAAGAACCCATCCTGGAGGAAGCAGGATTTTCCATGGTGTTAAGAGTCAATGTCTTAAAGATACGTTTTGGATTAAAGCCAGTTTTGAATTAATTACTGTTGGTGTGTTTAATGGTCACGTTTATCACTCACTGGTTGCTCCTGTAAAAAGCGAAGCGGAGACCTTTATTGTTTAAAAGAAGTAGTCACTTGTTTATGTATTTATACTCTGACCAGTCCTCTGTCACTGGGTGCACCGTGTTGAACTGACTAACTGCTAAATTGTTGCCAAAACTGCATGTGTGTCAGGTAATTATAATCTTGTGAAAGTTTACTTGTGGGGCCTCATGTTCTCTCTCATTTGTATAGAAGTTCACGCATTTTAAAGGAATCGGTTTGACCAAGTAAACACTAAAATAAATATCCCAAAACAGTTTTTAAATATTTTTTTATAAAGAAAATGTATTGAAATCTATGATTTAGGATGTTTATTTTTCCTCTATGAATTAGTTCTATATGCTTTTATTTGGTTCATGTTGGAGACTGGAGGTGAGAAGGTTGCACAGGGAGGTATTGGAATGGGAGGGGCCTAACGAACAAGACCGGAAAAAAGGGTTTCAGAACGAGCTACTGCATGTTGTTGTAGGCTCTGTACTGTAAGCCTGCATGTTGTTGTAGGCTCTGTACTGTAAGCCTGCATGTTGTTGTAGGCTCTGTACTTGTAAGCGCTGATGTGTTGTAGGCTCTGTACTGTAAGCCTGCATGTTGTTGTAGCTCTGTACTGTAAGCCTGCATGTTGTTGTAGGCTCTGTACTGTAAGCCTGCATGTTGTTTGTAGGCTCTGTACTGTAAGCCTGCATGTTGTTGTAGGCTCTGTACTGTAAGCCTGCATGTTGTTGTAGGCTCGTTACTGTAAGCCTGCATGTTGTTGTAGGCTCTGTACTGTAAGCCTGCATGTTGTTGTAGGCTCTGTACTGTAAGCCTGCATGTTGTTGTAGGCTCTGTACTGTAAGCCTGCATGTTGTTGTAGGCTCTGTACTGTAAGCCTGCATGTTGTTGTAGGCTCTGTACTGTAAGCCTGCATGTTGTTGTAGGCTCTGTACTGTAAGCCTGGCATGTTGTTGTAGGCTCTGTACTGTAAGCCAAGCCCTCATAAATGGAATTGAAAGGAAATTACAGTGGTGAGTTTGTGAACCCTTTAGGTCAAATTTATGCAGAAAATCCTCAAAATTCCTAATAATAAATAAAGTGAACTTGATATACAAAAACAATTGTGCTTTTTTTGTTGTTGAGGAAACTGATCCAACATTCAATGTATTTGTCGAAAAAGTATGTGAACCTCGAGATTAATCAGCGATTAATTAAAGTGTATTTGGTCCATAATACAAAAAAAAAAAAAATCCTAAAGGGTTCCCAAACTTTCTCTCACCACTGTAGATACTTGACATTGTAAGATGATGGCTATATGACCTGACTGAGAAAGATGGACATGAAAAGACTGTCATATTTGTCACTGGTATTATGGTCTGTTGTGGTAGAGCTACAGTGCCTTAAAMTATTCACAACCCTTGACTTTTACCACATTTTGTTGTGTTATAGCCTGAATTTAAAATGTATTAAATTTAGATTTTTGGTCGCTGGCCTACATGCAATACCCTATAATATTAAAATGAAATTATGTTTTTCAAAATATTTAAATTAATACATAATGAAAAGCTGAAATGACGAGTCATTAAGTATTCAACCCCTTTGTTAGGGCAAGCCAAAATAAGTTAAGGAATAACAATTTGCTTAACTCACTTAAGTTGCATGGACTCACTCTGTGTGCAATAATAGTTAACATGATTTTTGAATGACTACCTTATCTCTATACCCCTCACAACCACAAAGACCAGGGAGGTTTTCAAATATTTCGCGAAACTGGGCACCTATTGGTAGAAGGGTAAACATTTTAAAAGCATACATTGAATATCCCTTTGAGCATTGTGAAGTTATTAATTGCACTTTGGATGGTGTATCAATAAACCCAGTCACTAGTTGCCGGAGAGGAAGGAAAGTATTCAAACTCCTAGACTTTTTCCACATTTTGTTACATTACAGCCTTATTCTAAAATGTATTTAAATTATCCCCCCCCCCCTCAATCTACACACAATACCCCGTAATGACAAAGCAAAACATTTTTTATTTATTTAATTTTTCCTAATTTAAAAAAAAACGTTGATTAAATTTACATACAGTACCAGTCAAAAGTTTAGACACCTACTCATTCAAGGGTTTTAATTTATTTGTACTATTTTCTACATTGTAGAATAAAAGTGAAGACATCAAAACTATAAAATAACACCTATGGAATCATGTAGTAACCAAAAACGTGTTAAACAAATCAAAATATATTTTATATTTGAGATTCTTCAAAGTAGCCACCCTTTGCCTTCATGACAGCTTTGCACACTCTTGGCATTATCTCAACCAGCTTCATGAGGAATGCTTTTCCAACAGTTTTGTTCCCACATGCTGAGCACTTGTTGGCTGCTTTTCCTTCACCCTGCGGTCCAACTCATCCCAAACCATCTCAATTGAGTTGAGGTCATCTGATGCAACACTCCATCACTCTCCTTGGTAAATAGCCCTTACACAGCCTGAGAGGTGTGTTTTGGGTAATTGTTATGTTGAAAAAAAAATTATAGTCCAACAGAATGCTGTGGTAGCCATGCTGGTTAAGTGTGCCTTGAATTCTAAATAAATCACAGTGTCACCAGCAAAGCACCCCCACACCTCCTCCTCCATGCTTCACGGTGGGAACCACACATGCGGAGTTAACCTACTTTGCGTCTCACAAAGACACGGCGGTTGGAACAAAAACATCTCAAATTTGGACTCATCAGACCAAAGGACAGATTTACACCAGTCTAATGTCCATTGATCGTGTTTCTTGGCCCAAGCAAGTCTCTTCTAATTGGTGTCCTTTAGTAGTGGGTTCTTTGCAGCAATTCGACCGCGAAAGGCCTGATTCACGCAGTCTCCTCTGAACAGTTGATGTTGAGATGTGTCTGTTACTTGAACTCTGAAGCATTTATTTGGACTGCAATTTCTGAGGCTGGTAACGCTAATGAACGTATCCTCTGCAGCAGAGGTAACTCTGGGTCTTCCTTTTCTATGGCGGTCCTCATGAGAGCCAGCTTCATCATAGCGCCTATAGGCAGAAACTCACAGGATTTACTGTTGACTAGAGCCATTCAATGCTGGTCTGGCCAATCAGAATCCACGCATTTCCTGGAAGCTGAAAATGTCCCAGTTCTTCCATGGCCTGCACACTCACCAGACATGTTCCTCACTGAGCTCCTTTGGGATGCTCTGTATCGACGTGTTCCAGTGCCCGCCAATATCCAGCAACTTTGCACAGTCATTGAAGAGGAGTGGGACAACAGTCCACAATCGACAGCCTGATCAACTCTACGCTGCAAGATGCAAATGGTGGTCACACCAGATATAGACTGGTTCTGATCCACGCCCCAACACTTGTTAAGGTATCTGTGACAAACAGATGCATATCTGTATTCCCAGTCATGTAAAATCCAAAGATTGGGGCCTAATGAATTTATTTCTGATTTCCTTATATGAACTGTAACTCAGTAAAATCTTTGAAATTGTTGCATGTTGCATTTATATTTCTGTTCAGTATAATTATATTCCAGACTCTGACATTGCTCGTTCTAATATTTCTTAATTCCTTTCTTTAATTTTTTATATTTGCGTGTACTGGAGCTAGGAACATAAGCATTTCACTACACCTTCGGCGATAACATCTGCAAAATGTGTACACGACCAAAACGATTCATCTTGATTTGAATTCATCTTTCAGCAGGACAATAACCTAACACACAAGGCCAAATCTACACTGGAGTTGCTTACCAAGAGGACAGTGAATGTTCCGGAATGGCTAAGATACAGATTTGACTTAAATCTGCTTGAAGATCTATGGCAAGACTTTTAAATGGTTGTCTAGCAATGATGAATTACCAATTTGACAGAGCTTGACATTTTTTTTTAAAGAATGAAATCGGCAATTATTGTACAATCCATGTGTGCTAAGCTCTTAGACACTTACCCAGAACGATTCACAGCTGTAATCGCTGCCAAAGGTAACTAAACATGTATTGACTCTGGGGTGTGCATAATTATGTAAATTATACATTTCATTTTCAATAAATTTGCAAAAATGTCTAAAAACATGTTTTCACTTTGTCATCATGGGGTAAGTGTGTATGTAGATGGGTGAGAAAAACTAACGTAATCCATTTTGAATTCAGGCGATAACACAACAAAATGTGGAATAAGTCAACGGGTATGAATACTTTCTGAAGGCACTGTATATTCCATGTGATTACTTATCATTTTTCATATGTACCTGTGTTAAATGTCCATTTCTAGCTATAAAATGTCATTGCTATTCTACTTATTACAGATTCTGTTAATACATTACATCAATAGGTCTGTAAAAACGTTGGTGTAGCGGGACTAACAAAGATCATCCACCCCCACTGTTGTCCATGTAGGAGATGTAATGGTCAGCTATTGGCATGCAATGCCCCCTAGTGACTGATGAAATACTACCTTATTAGATGCTTGCCAGATTCATAGCACTCCACCCCAGAGTTGTGTCCGAGATACAGCAGCTGTGACTACTATCTTTGAGTCCCTATATGTAACAACATGTTAATACAATGTGCTATTACATTCATTACAGTGTTACTACACATTTAAAATAACAGAGGATTTTCGTGTTAACTTCCAGGAAAGTAGACCTCTCTCAACCACATTGGTACAAACCATGTTTAAGATCTAGTACACAAAGAGGGGGAATTATACCATCATGGGAACAGCCAGTCGTTGGAGTGGTTGATCACTGCTCCTCACGGGACCTCTCTTAGCCAATAGTAGTGGTTAGCTGGCGCCCTCTTAGGAGGGCCATCCATGAGTAGGCTTACTTTGGCACCTTGTCTCCCATGGGCCTCGCCTTATGTTTTACTTATTTAACCTTTATTTAACTAGGCAAGTTAGTTAAGATCAAATTATTATTTACAATGACAGCCTACCCCAAGCCAAATCCGGACGACGCTGGGCCAGTTGTGTGCCGCCCTATGGGCCTCCCAATTAACGGCCGCTTGTGATATAGCCTGGATTCGAACCAGGGTCTCAAGCACTGAGATGCAGTGCCTTAGAGCGCTGCGCCTCTCGGTGGCCCATGTCTGCTCAGCCTTATGTCAGCTCAGGTTTCTTTTGTCTGTCTGAACACCATACTCTCCTTACATCTGTTCAGTAGTATCTTCTCAGGGGCAGCACCAAGGCTTTGTATAAATCTGGATATTTGTTAGGCCAACAGAACAAAGAGCATGTCAAGAGCTGATTATTTTAGTCAGTGAATAAGTGGAAGCATACAGTATTTATGAAACACACATTTCAAATTAAACAAGTAAAGGATAGCCTAGTGTGCCTATTCCCAAACTGGGGGTAGGCGCAATGCCGTCGGGGGTACGCCAAATAAAAATGTGATTCACATTTTCAAACAGTCCATAACATTTTTCCAATGGAGCTATACATTTGTGTGATGTTTTCTCTCTCGCCTGAGTAGCCTCGTTTCACTGCCAAAAATAAAATTAAACTATCTAGTGTTCAGCGAAATAACACAATGTCAAATATAGGTAGCCTAGTCAAATAATGACCATCCAATCACATTAACCGTTACTCTCTCGCGGGAAACCTTCACTCTTGCGCAGACATTTAGTAACGAAACATCAATTTGAAAAATAAGACACGGGAGTTTTTTTGAGTGAGAATTCATGTATAAAAACAACAGATACGATTAATAAAAGGGGGCTAGAAGTGTCTTATATGGTGAGCTACCGAGTGGCTAGGACAGGCAAGCCCCATACAATTGTGGAGGACTTAATTCTTCCTGCTGCCACGGATATGGCTGGGACAATGCTGGGGGAAAAGGCCAAAAAAAACTATACAGACAACACTGTTTCACGACGCATCAGCGACATGGCAGGAGACATTTTGAAACAATTACTGCTTCACATTCAAGCCAGTGAATTCTATGCGTTACAGCTGGATGATTCAACAGACGTGGCGGGCCTTGCACAGCTCCTGGTATATGTCCGTTACGTTTATGGGGGGTCAATTAAGGAAGACATCCTCTTCTGGAAACCAGGACAACAGGAGAGGATATTTTTTAAGTACTGGACAGCTTTGTGACATCAAATGGACTTTGTTGGTCAAGATGTGTTGGTATCTGTAGCCTACTGATGGCGCAAAAGCCATGACAGGGAGACATAGTGGAGTGGTAACGCACGTGCAAGCAGTTGCTCCCGACGCCACTTGGGTACACATACACCAAGAGGCTCTTGCTGCCAAGGGAATGCCTGCTTGAAAGACGTTTTGGACACTACAGTGAAAATGGTTAACTTTGTTAAAGCAAAGCCCCTTAACCCTTTTGTATTTTCTGCATTATGCAATGATATGGGCAGCGACCATGTAATGCTTTTACAACAGAAGTGCGCTGGTTATTAATCAAATCAAATCAAGTTTATTTTATATAGCCGTTCGTACATCAGCTAATATCTCGAAGTGCTGTACAGAAACCCAGCCTAAAACCCCAAACAGCAAGCAATGCAGGTGTAGAAGCACCTTAAGGGGCAAAGTATTGACACTTCTTTTTATTTAATTGAGACAAGCTTAAAGTTTTCTTTACTGACCATAATTTTCACTTGTCTGACTGCTTGCATGATGATGAGTTTCTCACACGACTGGCCTATCTGGGTGATGTTTTTTCTCGCCTGAATGATCTGAATCTAGGATTACAGGGACTCTCCGCAACTATATTCAATGTGCAGGACAAAATTGAGGCTATGATTAAGAAGTTGGAGCTCTTCTGTCTGCATTAACAAGGACAACACACAGGTCTTTCCATCATTGTATGATTTTTGGTGTGAAAATGAACTCAAGCTTTCGGACAATGTTAAATGTGATATAGTGAAGCACCTGAGTGAGTTGGGTGCGCAATTACGCAGATACTTTCCCGAAACGGACGACACAAACAACTGGATTCGTTATCTCTTTCATGCCCTGCCTCCAGTCCACTTACCAATATCTGAACAAGAAAGCTGTATCGAAATTGCAACAAGCGGTTCTGTGAAAATGTAATTTAATCAGAAGCCACTGCCAGATTTCTGGATAGGGCTGTGCTCAGAGTATCCTGTCTTGGCAAATCGTGCTGTTAAGACACTGATGCCTTTTGCAACCACGTACCTATATGAGAGTGGATTCTCGACCCTCACTAGCATGAAAACTAAATACAGGCACAAACTGTGTGTGGGAAATGATTTAAGACCGAGACTCTCTCCAATACAACCCAACATTGCAGAGGTATGTGCATCCTTTCAAGCACACCCTTCTCATTAACCCGTGGTGAGTTATTCACACTTTTCGATTAACAAATAAGGTTCTATATATAAGATGGCTAAATAAAGAGCAAAATGATTGATTTGTGCCCTGGTCCTATAAGAGCTATGCCCCTTTGTCGATGATTGGTTAACAGTAGGGATTGTTCAAGAAAGTATATGTTATATGTTGTCATCTTATATGTTGTCATTTAAGGATCAACGACAGTTGGTGGCGAAACATCCAACTAGAAGGTGTGATCATTGTCAGGTGATGGAGAAAGTGGAACGTGCTATTTCAGTGCCAGAAATATGGGAGGGAAAGGGGGCGATTGTTATTAGCTTTGAGGAGTAATACGGTTGAAAAGACAAGATTATGTGCTTCAGGGGAAAACTTCTGGGGATGTAGTATTTAATTCTGTATTTCGTTTCCTTAGGGAGACGAGAAGAATATTTGGTAGGATTCAAACCTTCCTTGTCTCTGCTCCACAACCCCGTCCAGTAAAGTTGGTTGCCAACCGCCATATAAAATCAGTAATAAATAATGAACAACGACTCGTTTTCATGCCAATTTTTTCATTACCAAATATTGCACCAAAAATCTTAGCTGTAAAAATGCGCAACTAAGATTAATGACAGATTTCTTGACTTCATTTAGATTCATGTGTACTATTTCGAGGACATACACTGGCTACGGAATGGACATACAGTACTATTGGAGCTTTTTTCTCGTATTTCAAGCGAAGGTATTTTAACGGAGTATGTGACCCGAACAGCCGAAAAAACCCTCACCGAAGTTCAAAACATCACAAATGCCGTCATAATATCTGCACGAACTCTACCGCTGTTTCGTCTGGGAAGCATGCGGACACCTTTAAGTTGGTCTGGCTAAGAGCTTCTGCAAAATGACTAAAATGTAAATATAAATTGAGCCATCATACCTTTCAAATAACAGCAGACGGCGCCAAAAACCTTCGGATAAAACCTCGGCTGCGTTTCAAACTCTATAAATGACACACCCTCCTCCACTTACGCCCTTAGGGGAATTCCCGCGGGCAACTTTGTCGTTGGTCCAAATGATTAGCCAAGCAAGGGAAATTGGCAAGTACGCCTCTTAGCCCTCGTTTWGATCCAGTTTGCGAGTACAATTTTGTTCACTCCGGCTCTGAAACGCCCCATAATTCAATTCGCGATAATTGTACTAAGAAACGTCCGTCAAAACTTAAAACCAACATTAATATGGAGAAGTCAACATAGAAGTGTATATAAAAACGAATGTAAATAAGTTAGAAATGGTGCTACTAATGATCATGACGGCTCAAATACGTATCATAAAAGTTATGATTTTTTTGTTTGGTTAGCTTTTGGAAACGTTAACTTGCGCACATAACTGTTCCTGACATCACACTTATACATTGTAAGTTTCGATTTACCTGATATAGTAAGATGGCTAACATTCGATGTCTGCGGATGCGTTGTCTTCTAGCCAAGATATGAAATGCAATCATAATTGACTGTAGCCATATAAGGCACACACAACAGTTCCATGATGATCGAGTGACAACTTTCCGTGCATTAGCGGTTCATTTAAAAATAATTAATTCTTCCCTCGTCCTGCAAGTGTCAACACGTCAGGCGTCATCAGAAGTGTCCACTTAGTTTGAGGGGAGAGGGTAACTATTTTAAGAGTTTGAAACGCAGCCCTCGATTGTCTGATCCAGCGTCTAACCCGTGGTGGATGAAGGAGAGTCCAAGCGTCGAATACCTACGTCAGTGAAAAAGAACGGCGGAGATTTTTTTGTTGTATGTTCTGAGTGTACAGGAAACCAACACTCAGCCGATTTAAAAATAAATATAGCTAAGTGTTGGTTACATTTGTTGACAAATTGTTTATCAAAGATGGAGAGCTACAGTGGTGACAACATCCCTGCATCGAAATACAGCTCAGTGAAATATTACACAACGTTACCCTCCGACACTAGACCAACTGAAGATGGCGAGCATTCTTCCGAGCAAGCTGGTGGTACTGAGACGAGACCGAGAAGTGGAACTTCGACGCAATATATTCCAAAAGCTGGGGACCACTTCAATTTTCAGATACCGAGAAAGAACAAAGAAAAGAGAGGTACTTTCTCAATGGCTAAATACATTTTTTAATTAGCTGTAACAGTTGGCTCCCGAGTGGCGCAGCGGTCTAAGGCACTGGATCTCCTGTGCTAGAGGCGTCACATCAGACCCTGGTTCGATTCAAAGACTGGACCACAACCGGCCGTGACTGGGAGTCCCATAGGGCGGCACACAATTGGCCCAGCGTCGTTAGGGTTTGGCCGGGGTAGGCCGTCATTGTAAATAAGAGTTTGTTCTTAACTGACTTGCTTAGTTAAATAAATAAAACGTTAATATGCTGGTTAGCCAGCTGATGTTTTTGATGCTACTGTTACTGCGAAAGATACCCATGTTGTCTGGAAGCTAACGTTACTTTGGTGCGGTTAGAGCGTTAAGTTACTGGCCCAACGAGTTGACAAGGTAAAAATCTGTCGTTCTGCCTCTGAACAAGGCAGTTAACACACTGTTCCCCGGTAGGCCGTCATTGTAAATACAATTTTGTTTTTAACTGAATTGCCTAGTTAAAGGTTAAATAAAATAAATATTTGACATTCCAATGGCTATATATTTTACATTCCAATATATATATATATATATATATATATATATATAAATAACTTACTTGTAAACAGTGTTTCAGCTGTCAGATCATAAAATTTGACCCGGGTCACAGTTCAGGTAACTAATAGCTAGACTATTTAGCATGTTCTTTGTTTGCTTAGTTAGGTCACCTGCTTTTATTGCACCTGGAAGTGAAACATGGTTTACTTGGCCAGGTAGGTAGCTAGATAGCCATTGGAATGTAGAGTGGTGGTGAGCATTGTGTACAATAACTTTAGACGTGTAAGTAGATAAATAGATGTATTGTGTCAAATGTGATATGCTGGTAGATCAGCACACTACTGTAGGCTAGCCTACATCTTGCACACTTTTTCTGCAGGTTGATAAGTGTAAATCTCTCTAGGACAAGGTGATTTTAATCAATATATTTGCCTGTATTTATCCCCCCCCTAAAAAAATAAAAAATAAATATGAAATGCTAATGTTGCTATCATAAAGAACTATAAATGCCATAATGATTTGGACGAGATTGCCGAATCGAGGCAAAGGTAAGAACCTCTGGATGAAATACCTGTTAGAATTTTTTTATATGTTGTATATTATATATTGTGGTATGTTTTTTTAAATTTTTATCGCCAACCACCAGAACGATAGACAAATCAGGGAGCTACCACTCTCCATGATTGCTGTTGCATATCCTTTCCCACAAACTCTGTTCTACAGGACACAATTTATGCAGATGTGTACATGTCTTGAGCCCCAATGTCGTAAATGAGTACACTGCCAAAATGTTCTTGATGGATCTATGAATGTTGTCGAGGAAGTGTTATTCTTGTCAACCAACACAGATGATACTACGTTTCATATTGTGATTTAATTTGTGTAAGGCCTGCATCCCAGCACATTGTGGTACACGATGGAAGATGTTACCACATTGACACAGACTTCCTGTTATTTGAGTCACTTTTGAGAGTCAGAAGTGTGGTTTTTCTCTCACTTCTGTACAAGTAGACTTCACAATGTCTTGTCAGAAATGGCACACAGTCATATTTCCTGTTATTTTGGCCAATGTAGCTTTTTATAAGCCTAGCATCTGTAGTTGCATTTCTGGGAGAGAGAAAAATGGGTGAAAAAGCATTGACTTGCTAACACTGACTTTCACGCAACTTTGTGTTGCGTGATGGCTTACATGGAACCAAGTTTGTTTTTGTGTGTGGGTCAATATTCTGACTGAGCATAGAATAGATTGTGCATTATTTTGTCTCAGAAGACAAATATGTTTAGATTGGGATTTGGGAAAGAACTCAACTGACCAACCTGACTGTCTCTCGTCTCTGTCCCTGTAGCGTTGTTCCAGTATGTGTCCTCAGAGTCCAGGGAGTTTGAGGACATCTTGACTATTCTGTCTTCCAGCTACATAGAAGCCAGCTCCAATGGGACGTTCACGTACACCAAGCTAAGAATCGTCCACAGCGAACTGCTGGAGAAGGATGTAAGCAATGCTTTCGGGTGACATTTTCGTTAAACAAAAATACCATTCATCTGCAGTGCTGATGGTTCATCTTTTTGATCATTGTTTGATTGACAGTTTGTAGAGAAAAGGAGGGAGCTGAAGCTGGATGGGAGGACGGAGAAGGAGCTGGAGGAGACCCACTGTTTCCTGACTGCTGACACCATCAAGGTGAAGGACCTATAGTATCTCCACATTTATATGTATATTGAATGTACATATTACATGTAATAATACTGTTACACGCCTGGTTATAGCTACCATGGATCTGTGAGAATGGCCTTCTTGTGGGGCACAGCTGGATCACCGCTCTGGGTAATCCAGCTAAGGGTAAGGTTATCATCCAAGTGTTGAAGTGTTGGCAGATGCTAGTTTATCTTTGGTGTAGTTATTGTTTGTATGTGTATATAGGGAGATCTAAACTGAAGTGAGGATTATAGTTGAAACATTGTATTTTTCTGGAGAGTAAAAAGTAGTGATGGGGGGGAAAAAATGTATACATTTACATATCGCAATATTATTTTGGATGTTATTGTATCGATACTTTGACTCCCAAGTATCGATTTGTAAAAATAAAATAAAAATCTACAACAATTCTAGGTAGCATTAGCTAGCACTAGTCTGCGCCAAAACTCCAGTATTTTTTATCCTATAGCTTGCTCTCAATCTTATTTTTATTTTTTTATACTGTGATCTAAAATGTTTTCAGTACTTTTAGTTCCACAACGGATCAAAACTCATTTTCTCATGCTCTCTCTTGTCTCGTGAGCAATACCTAGTGAGCAATATGTTTGGAATATCAAATCGCAGTATAGAATTTCTATACACGTAGAATCGTGAGATTCGCAATACATATCGTATCAGCACCTAAGTGTCGTGATATCGTATTGAAAGGTCCCTGGCAATTCCCAGCCCTAGTAAAAAATGGTTATGAGGAGGAATAAGACTGAATTGTTTCCGTTGTATCTTTCAGGTGTTTATTTGTCTAAATACTCAGACTTACTGCAGGTCAATCCTTTTAACCCTGGAGTCATGGGAGAGATCATCATATTCAAGGTCATCAAGGTAAGAAAACCTTGTTGTTTTTCGTAAAAAAGTGGTCCGAATATGAATGAAAGTAAACAAGCAAATCTCTCTCTCCAACAGGGTAAAGTAAAGAGCATCTATGATAACATGTCTAAGAACCTTTTGGACCCCACACCCAAGTTTGACAGCCATTTATCCAAGAATGCCAGCATAGTCACATCTCTCACCTCCTATAGAGCCTATGAGCTCACTCAGGTACTGGTACTAACTACATTGCATGTGGAGGATAGGTCTCTCATTTGGATTATAATCGATTATTATACCGGCAATATTTGTAAATATTAAGAGGGAAAATTGAACTCAAATGCAAGTGCGGCATAGAGGTTTCTTGTATTTACTGTACGTCTCATTCRSCCCCCCCCCCCCKCACACACACACAGGAATACTTCTATGAGTACGACTTTGATGAGCTGAAGGCTCGGCCGAGGCATGTGTGCCCCTATGCAGTGGTCTCTTTCCAGTTCAAAGGCAAAGATGCTCCGTTGCAAGCCAAGCCCATGGCTCCCCTAAGGTACAGGTCTATGTCAATTATGTATGAGTGTTGATGTGGAAATGTCAACCAATTCACAAATTATTTTGTTTGGGTTCTCTAACAGGTCAAACAGCCAAACATCTGCAGGAAGTAAAGGTAATGTCATCATTTGATATGTGGAAATATGATTGTGATATTATTACTATGTGTCATTTACATTTGAATCATTGAGCAGACGCTGTCATTCAGACGTACCAGGTAAGTACTGTCATGGTGTTCATGTTATCTACTGATGYATGTTTTTGACTGTCTTGCCCTTGTCTGTGTCTACAGGCAGGAGTAAATATACAGTGTGGAGTGGAGAGCTTGTGAATGAGGGTAGAACGGTGTCCCAGGTCTCCATCTGTTCCTTCTCTCCCCCCTTCCTGCCTTTCAAACTGTGAGTCATGTGACTTTTTTACATATCAATGTCGACTTGATAATGAAGTCACTATTTATTTTATTGTTAAAAAAAATAAAATAATAATCACCCACACTGAAAACATACGAACAACAATTTACAGACYCACACAAACAACAACTACATCGCCTCTGCCCAGAKCCGCATGCTCACATCTCCATCCCTGGTGCTTACGTTATTGTTTGTCACATGGCCTTAAATTGTACCAATTTGTTTTTCTTCGTTGCCCATGCTATTTCAATATTTCAATAAAATATAATTKGATTTTTCTCATTGGGTTAATGATGGCAGATTAATTTATTTCCAAGTTTTAAAATACCTTTTTTAAAGATCAGTGATGAGAAGAGAATCATCCAGCCCATTGGGTATCTCACTACACCCCCATATGCCATGTCTTGAAATAYGCAGACAGARGGATMAAAAATATGTTTACATTGTACAGTGCATTCGGAAAGTATTCAGACCCCTTCCCTTTTTCCAAATTTTGTTACGTTACAGCCTTATTCTAAAATGTATTACATTATTACTTTTCCTCAATCCACACACAATACCCCATAATGACAGAGCAAAAACAGGTTTAAGAAATGTTAGCAAATGTATTAAACATAAAAAAACATAAGTATTCAAACCCTTTGCTATGAGACTCGAAATTGAGCTCAGGGGCATCCTGTTTCCCTTTATCAACCTTGATGTTTCTACAACTTGATTGGCATCCACCTGTGGTAAATTCAATTGATTGGACATGATTTGGAAAGGCACACACCTGTCTATATAAGGTCCCACAMTTGACAGTGCATGTCAGAAAAAACCAAGCCATGAGGTCAAAGGAATTGTCCGTAGAGCTCCGAGACAGGATTGTGTTCGAGGCACAGATCTGGGGAAGGGTACCAAAAATGTCTGCAGCATTGAAGGTCCCCAAGAACAGTGGCCTCCATCATTKTTAAATGGAAGAAGTTTCAAACCACCAAGACTTTTCCTAGAGCTGGCTGCCCGGCCAAACTGAGCAGTTGGGGYAGAATGGCCTTGGTGTCAGGGAGGTGACCAAGAACCCGATGGTCACTATGACAGTGCTCCAGAGTTCCTCTGTGTAGATGGGAGAACCTTCCAGATGGACAACCATCTCTGCAGTTCTCCACCAATCAGGCCTTTATAGTAGAGTGGCCAGACAGAAGCCACTCCTCAGTAAAAGGCACTTGACAGCCCGCTTGGAGTTTGCCAAAAGTCACCTAAAAGACTCTCAGACCATGAGAAACAAGATTCTCTGGTCTGATGAAACCAAGATTTAACTCTTTGGCCTTAATGCCAAGRGTCACGTCTGMAGGAAGCCGGGCACCATCCCTACAGTGAAGCATGGTGGTGGCAGCARCATGCTGTGGGGATGTTTTTCAGTGGCAGGGACGTGGAGACTAGTCAGGATCGAGGGAAAGATAAACAGAGCAAAGTGCAGAGAGATCCTTGATGAAAACTTACTCCTGAGTGCTCAGGACCTCAGACTGGGGCAAAGGTTCACCTTCTAACAGGACAATGATCCTAAGCACACAGCCAAGGAAAACGCAGGAGTGGCTTCGGGACAAGTCTCTGAACGTCCTTGAGTGGCCCAGCCAGAGCCCGGACTTGAACCCGATCGAGCATCTCTGGAGAGACCTGAAAATAGKTGTGCATCTACACTCTGCATCCATCCTGACCGAGCTTGAGAGGATCTGTAGAGAKGAATGGGAGAAACTCCCCAAATACAGGTGTGCCAAGCTTGTAGTGTCATACGCAAGAAGACTTGAGGCTGTAAATCGCTGCCAAAAGTGCTTCAACAAAGTACTGAGTAAATGGTCTGAATACTTARGTAAAAACCTGTTTTTGCTTTGTCATTATGGGGTATTGTGTTTAGATTGATGAGGGGTTGGTCCTATTGGTCACATGCATGCGATGCTTACATGTTACACGTAAAGAGGGTTGAGGGAATAGCTTTTCGCTGGAGTTGGGAGTAGAGCGAGACAACGTGCGCCATTAAAACTAAAATGCTTGATTGCATTTCAAAGCATGAATGTCTCGCATGCTGTGTAATTGCATGAACYCATTAATGATTGATTGATACAGTATCCTGTATATTGAAATATAGGCCTAAGRTCGTTACGGTATTAAGACTGAACAGGACGCACTCTTAGGCCTACAGCTCTCGACGGTGGTTATACAAGGATACTATACAAAGCCTACTAATGATAMACATTACTTATTACTATAATGTTGATCATAATAATTGTAATAATAAGGAGATCAAGAAAAAGGAGGGTAAAGGAGCAAGCGCTGCATGCATATTATGTGTGGCAAACCGGTGCTTTAGGTTACAATATAATTGTTCTGKCTGTTTGGAACAGTGTAAAACAYCACTAAATAAATTAGTAATACCACTGTTCTATCTATTTTTGTTGTTGTTATAAAGCCTTTATTAGACCATAGCAAAGAATAAAGGCAGCCGAATTTGTGAAATTGCTTTTTCTGACATTTTGCTGTTGCATGAGGCTTGGTGCTCACGGAATCAGTAGGCTATTAAACAAACACTCAAACAGGCAACAGAAGCAAGAGCTGTCTTATTTCTGTAGATATATAAATGGATGCTTTATAAAGCCAGGCACACTTAAGTTAGGCTATTGATTATAGACCTAGTTAAGTTGGTTTCCTCTCTCCTCAATTTTCTTAGACAATTAGGCTAAGGCAAGGGATGTTTCCTCGTCTCTGCTGCTACCTCCGCTGCATTGTTCTCCATCCCAATATGCTGGTTAATTTAGCTATTCTGCACATAGCAACATAGCGCCATTTCTACAGCCCACTGAAGATGGTTTCAGAACTGCGGACAGCGACCGTATCGAACGCGGGACAAAGCACGTTTGTTATAATATTAGATTTTTTTTTTGTGTTGCACCATTATTTTTGCATAATACAACCACATATATCATTTCAGTATCACATGTCAGAGTGATGGATCCCCATGGCCATCCCCATGGCCTCTGCAAAGGATTACTCCAGTGGTTCCCAAACTTTTTGGGTTACTGTATCACCAACTGAATTTTGCTCTGCCCCGAGTACCCCCTCYTGGATTTTACCAGGAAGCCTATGGTCTCATGAATCTTCTCAAGTACTCCCTGTGGATAGGCCAAGTAGGGGTGCTAGTACAACTGTTTGGTAACCACTGGATTAGTCTACTGAGACCCGCGGCAAATCAGACGGGTGCACCTTGAAAATAAATATTGTGACTGCTCGACTAAAGAAATCTCGGTTGACCAATGACCAATAACCTATCGACCAAACAATAGATCAGTCGACTAAATGGGGTCAGCCCTACACACACACAACTTTTGGACTTTATAGCGTTCCCAGAAAGCATGGACTTTTGAATCATTGTTAGTTTTACACTTAAGACATGACTCTGCCGTTGTGCTGTAGAATTTGTCAATTTTGTCTCTAAATTCTATACCTTTGTTTATACTGCATTAAGCATACATGTTCTTTAACTAATTGAATTAGTTATGTTCCAACTTTCCCTCCATCTTGTACCAACATGTCATTTTTAAGTCTTAGTTCCAATAGTTTATATTTTTCTAAGACAGTGGTTCCCAAGCTTTTTATAGTCCCGTACCCCTTCAAACATTCAACCTCCAGCTGTGTACCCCCTCTAGCACCAAGGTCAGTGCACTCTAATTGACTCTAGTTGTTTTTTGCCATCATTGTAAGCCTGCCACACACACACACTATACGGTACATTTTTTAAACATAAGAATGAGTGTAAGTTTGTCACAACCCGGCTCGTGGGAAGTGACAAAGAGCTCTTATAGGATCAGGGCACAAATAATAATAAAATATTTAGCTCTTTATTTAAACATCTTACATATAAAACCGTATTTGTTCATCGAAAATTGTGAATAACTCACCACAGATTAATGAGAAGGGTGTGCTTGAAAGGATGCACATAACTGCAATGTTGGGTTGTATTTTTTTATTTAACCTTTATTTAACCAGGAAGGGGTCATTGAGATTTGAAATCTCTTTTTCAAGAGCGTCCTGGCCAAGATAGGCAGCACCAATTCATTACACAATTACAGACGGACAACATGAAAAACTACAAGTGATCTAGTAAAAACCATAAAATCACAAGAGTATAACAAAATCATAAAACGGCAAATTAAAAACATTAACAGGTCAGGGAATCAGTCTCAAAATCCTTTATCAGTGATTTAAAAACACCAATTGGGACAAGAGGCTTGGAGGRATTGGAGAGAGGCTCAGTCTTAAATTATTTTCCACACAGTCTGTGCCTGTATTTAGTTTTCATGCTTGTGAGGGCCGAGAATCCTCTCTCACATAGGTACGTGGTTGCAAAGGGCAACAGTGTCTTAACAGTGTCTGAGCGCAGCCCAATTCAGAAATCTGGCAGTGGCTTCTGATTTTAAATTACATTTTCACAGAACCGCTTGTTTCAATTTCGATGAGGRTCTCTTGTTCAGATATCGGTAAGTGGACTGGAGGCAGGGCATGTTTGTGTCACCCGTTTCGGGAATGTACCTGCGTAGTTGCGCACCCAACTCACTCAGGTGCTTCGCTATATCACATTTGACATTGTCCGTAAGCTTGAGTTCATTTGCACACAAAAAAATCATACAATAATGGAAAAACCTGTGTGTTGTCCTTGTTCTACCTCTCGGTAGATGCTGCAGTGTACCCAAGTGGCATCGGGAGCAACTGCTTGCACACGTGTTACCACTCCACTATGTCTCCACTCCACTGTCATGGCTTTTGCGCCATCAGTACAGATACCAACATGYGCAGCAGCTACGTTTGGCTACATACGTACCCTTAGTGGAATTCCCGCAAGAAAGTAACTGTTAATGTGATTGGATGTAATTTATTTGACTGGGCTACCTGTTTTTGACGTTGTTGTTATTTCGCTGAACACTAGATGGTTTAATTTTATTTTTGGCAGTGAAACGAGGCTACTCAGGCGAGGGGGGAAAAAACTCACCCAAATGTATAGCCCCGTTGGAAAATATAAATGGACTGTTTGAAAATGTGAAGGAAAKAAAGTGTTAATTATTTATTTTTTTAACTGTGAATCACATTTTTATTTGGCGTACCCCTGACGGCATTGCGCGTACCCCAGTTTGGGAATACCTGCTCTCAGAGATTGTCAGTTGGATATGCTCTRCGCAAGGTTTTGTATATCTTCTCTATCGTATGAAAATTATTTTCTGAATCAAATAAGATTCCCTCAAGGTTGCTCTGATGTCCAAAAGATTTCAAATAAAAATGTTGTGATATGTAACTTTTGTAAGTTGCATGTATTTGAAACTATCTACATTGGTCAGTCAAATTACTTCTTCGTACTTTCATGGAAATAAATGTATTTCCTGTTACCAAGTCATTTACAGTTTCTATGCTTTTCGTTTTCCATGTGGACCAATTCATTGGTGAATTCTGATGCACCTAGAAAAAAAAAATGTGCGACTGCTCGACTAAAGACACACATGCTCATCCCCAGAATCGTTTTACGTTGTCTATTTTCAAAAGATAAAGTTAAGAACACGTTAATAACAATATTGTTGAAAATGAAACGTATTCCGGTAGGGATATCCTTGTCTCAGTATGTAAAAATGTAATAAAATGTATGCACTCTACTGTAAGTCGCTCTGGATAAGAGCGTCTGCTAAATGACTAAAATGTAAAATGTAAATGTATTCTACAAGAACCAATATCACTCCCTAAAAACACAACCTTTTTGGAACAATCCTTGGATACGTTTCATTTTCAACAATATTGTTTAGTGTTCTTAACTCTGAAGTTGTTAATGTTTTTAGATTTATCTTGTTTTGCCGAGTATGAGAGTGCATCCCCCTAAAGTACGCTTTAAAGGGATTCCAAATTAGTTGAATTCGGAAGTTTACATACACTTAGGTTGGAGCCGTTATCTCGTTTTTCAACCACTCCACACATTTCTTGTTAACAAACTATAGTTTTGGCAAGTCGGTTAGGACATCTACTGTGTGCATAACACAAGTCATTTTTCCAACAATTGTTTACAGACAGNTTACAGACAGATTATTTCACTTATAATTCACTGTATCACAATTCCAGTGGGTCAGAAGTTTACATACACTAAGTTGACCGTGCCTTTAAACAGCTTGAGAAATTCCAGAAAATGTCATGGCTTTAGAAGCTTCTGATAAATTATGTCAATTAGCCTGAGTCAATTGGAGGTGTACCTGTGGATGTATTTCGAGGCCTACCTTCAAACTCTGTGCCTCTTTGRTTGACATAATGGGAAAATCAAAGGAAATCAGCCAAGAGAAATAAATTCATTAGGCCCTAATCTATGGATTTCACATGACTGGGCAGGGCTGCAGCCATGGGTGGGCCTAGGAGGMTATAGGTCCACCCACCCACTGGAGAGCCAGGCACAGCCAATCAGAACGAGTTTTTCTCCACAACAGTGCTTTATTACAGAAAGAAAGTAACCTGTGTCATTGTGTGTCCGTTCTAGGCCAGAGAAGCTGGAGCTGGGTCTGGTGATGAGTATGGACCAGGTAACTCAGATGATCCCCTCAGCTCTGTTCTCCTTGAACCTGTACGCAGGCAGCCACCAAGGTACACATTACAAGGGGATCACATTACACAAGTGCTTGAGATCAAAGAATATATASGCAGTACTGTATGCTCAGCGAAAAGTAAAAGACTGCTTAGTCACACTGCGATCTATGCTCCCATGTTGTACGACATTAGGTACCTTTTTTCATTCTTACTTGTGACTACACCGGCCACAGGTGCTTGTATGCCATCATGCACATGTTGATTGATGTTGATGACTTTCACCAGGTGTGATCATGACACGCATGTTAAAATACCCAAATCAATTATGTTAATTTCGGGGCAGATCGAAACACACATGWACCATTCATGGACATTTAGCTAGCTAGCTGTTGCTAGCTAGTTTGTCCTGGGAGATGAACATTTGGTTGTTATTTTACCTGACATGCATATGGTCCTCTTTTTAGCTGGTTCTTTGTGTAATTTTGACCCGGAGTCATACAAAGTCGTGTTTCTCTCCACTGACAATTAATTCGATTTCATGTCTATACATGTGCCATTTTCTGCGATGTGAGGAAGACTCACTGATACTGATACAGGGCTTCAAACGTCTCTAATGTAGTGTGTGTGTGATTGTAGTGTTGAAGAGTGGGACACACTGCAGTTTGCTGGAGGTGGTGGATAAGAGCAAGTCAGGAGACTGTCTGGCAGCACTGCTTCAAGTCATGGAGACACAGAGACTGGTAGGTCCAGGTCCAGCACATCTTAATTAGACCAACCCTCCTCCTGGAGAGCTTTTGGGATTGCAGGCTTTTGCTCCAGCCCTGCTCTAACACCTCTTCTATGTGCAGGTTCTTGTCCACATGTTGGCTGACAAAGGATTCCTGTTCCTCCTGTCTTCAGTTCAGATGGCCACTCCAACTGGTAAGTCAAATCACTTTACATTAAGTTGTTCTATGCCTGTGTAGTAACTATGTAATAACTTAGTATTAATTACATTAGTTACATTAGTTATTCACTAATTGTTTACCATTTTTATTTTTCAGAAAGAAGAGATGGGTTGAAAAAATGCCTTCAAGCYCTATTTGTTTTTCAAGAGTCCAGGGATGTGGCAAAATACAGTTCAAGGTGTCCAACTACCCATGATCCTTTACAGACATCCTCCCGTGACCCTGCCATGCCCCAGCTGAACAGCTTTGTCCCGGCCCTGCATCACGCCCTGGTCAAGGTGCGCTGCAACCCGCCCGCTGACCTCTCGGCCGGGGTCGAGCGCCAGGCRAGGGACTACCTCAGTGGACTCCACCATGGAAAGGTATAAATGTGTGATTATATGATATAATCATATTGATGACATGTTATGTGTTTTAACTAGTCAAAACTTTGAACTCGATTTTGACTAACCTTATGTGTATGTTATTGACATGTGTTTTGTGATGATGCGTTGAATGTTATGTGGTGTTTTACTTTGTACCTTTGTGTGACATGGAGCTTATTTCCATTCAAGAATACAGTAAAGTACTGTATCATCCCCTCTCTAGCGCCGCCACATCCCCATGACTGAATACGACACAAAGCTGGATGACCGGGGGAAGCWGTTCCCGGCTCCCAAACATCACAAACTCAACATGGAGGGCTACCTGCGCTCCTACATCTACAACCCCAACCTCTACACCATGCCTGTGGTCCAAGCCAAGGAGATGGTAGAGAGTTACTGCACTGTGCCTGATGACAACAGCCCTGTAATGGACTGGGAGGGCAGTGGAGCCAGCGGTYACAAGTCAGTGGTAGGGTTGGAGGTAAATCCTTACGGTGCTACTGCTGCCCAGTCCCCGGGGGTCCAGGTCAACCACTCTCCCTCTCAGTTTCCCACTGACCCCAACCCTCAGAAGTTGAAGGAGCTGATTAACCTGATACTGTGTTGGAGGAACACAGAGGGGGACGTCCGGAAGAAGGGAGTGCCGCAGGGGGCAGGTGGGTTGGACCCCCGAGGACTGAAGAGGAAGACTGCAGAGAGGACTCTGAATTACCGGAAGGCCTCACAGGAAAGAGGCAGAAGGGACAGGAGAACAGGTATGGAAAGCCTTACTGAGGACTGGGGCAGAATTTTGGCCTTKKACGGAACCCAAACCGGCTSCGCGCGTACACCATCGTGCGCACATTTATTTTGTCCCCCCACACCAAATGCGATCACGACACGCAGGTTAAAATATCAAAACAAACTCTGAACCAATTACATTAATTTGGGGACAAGTAGAAAAGCATTAAACATTTATGGCAATTTAGCTAGCTAGCTTGCACTTGCTAGCTAATTTGTCCTATTTAGCTAGCTTGCTGTTGCTAGCTAATTTGTCCTGGGATATAAACATTGAGTTGTTATTTTACCTGAAATGACAAGGTCCTCTACTCCGACAATTAATCCACACATTAAACGGTCAACCGAATCGTTTCTAGTCATCTCTCCTCCTTCTAGGCTTTTTKTTCTCTTGACTTTATATTGCGATTGGCGACTTTCATAAATTAGGTGCATTACCGCCACTYACCTCGTTCGTCTTTCAGTCACCCACATGGGTATAACCAATGAGGAGATGGCACGTGGGTARCTGCTTCTATAAACCAATGAGGAGATGGGAGAGGCAGGACTTACAGCGCGATCTGCGTCAGAAATAGAACTGACTTCTATTTTAGCAACGCAGATGCTCGTTGGCGCAATAATTGAATTACATAGATTTCTAAATTTATTTTGCAATGCTCGCGCACGCGACGCGAYCGGTGTAGTCAGCCTGTTAGGTATAAGTAGTGGAAACGAGATTAAATTAACTTGAAATCCAGTCCTTCAGATGTTCAATCTAGTTCCTCAAATGTGTTTCATGGATAATTTGCTGGCTCACCTAGCAAAAGAGATCCACAAAGTGTTCGGAAATTAATGCAGTAAATGTATATCTTTTTTTCTCTCCCTCCCAGCAGCAGCTGCTGAAAAGGGCCAGAGCCCTTCTTGTCTGTCCTCTGTGATGCTGCAGAGTGTTGTTCTGAGAGACGTGGACCTGAGGAGAGACCGCTCGGAGGCTGCTTTCAAGTTCTCTGATGGGAGAGGAGGAGGAGGATGGTCAAGAGAGGGGACGAAGCAGACTAAAGCTCTGCTGTTTGATAGGATGATCAAGCTGGGCCTGCCGCCCAATCAGGACATTGACCTGAGGAAACGACCTCCTGGGGGCCTGCAGGTCAAGGCTGACTACTTGGAGGTAATAAATCGATTCCTTTGTTTTCTAAACCTTTCCTCTGCTCAAGCCGTTCCACTTAATTGATCTATTCTAGAACCAGTTCAATGACTGAAAGTGTGGTAGAATGGCGTCGAAGGGGAAGGCTGACGTTTTACGTGCTCCTAACCAACTGTGTTATTTTGTTAGTTTTTTTGCGTTGTTTGTAACTTATTTTATACATAATGTTGCTGCATCTCTTATGACCYAAAATAACTTCTGGACATCAGAACAGCGATTACTCACCACGAACTGGTAGAAGCTTTTTTTCTTTAACAAGTCTGACAGATATACTGCTTTCCCGGGAACAGGCCCAAATCCCCGTCATTTGCGTGAAGAGAAGACTGACAAAAGGGGGGCGGAGGTCGGGCTGCCTTCTGACAATTCGTAGGCGAGCGAGTAAACCACCACTGCCATCCATTCAATTGGCAAACATGRAATCATTGGAAAATAAAATTGATGACCTACGAGCAAGATTAAACTACCAACGGGACATTAAAAACTGTAATATCTTATGTTTCACCGAGTCGTGGCTGAACGAAGACATGAAAAACATACAGCTGGCGGGTTTTACACCCTATCGGCAGGATAGAACAGAAGCCAACTGGTTAGACAAGGGGTGACAGTCTATGTATATTTGTAAACAACAGCTGGTGCACAATATCTAAAGAAGTCTTGACATTTTGCATCCCCTTGAGGTAGA
Organism: Salvelinus sp. IW2-2015; assembly: GCF_002910315.2. Lineage (NCBI taxonomy): Eukaryota > Metazoa > Chordata > Actinopteri > Salmoniformes > Salmonidae > Salvelinus > Salvelinus sp. IW2-2015. The sequence goes on along the minus strand of NC_036851.1, from coordinate 6,446,044 downwards.
GTTTCTCATGATAAGCTGTTGACCAAACTATCTACCAAGAGAGTTTATATCTGTATTTTTTGTAGCTGTCTACATACCACCACAGACCGATGCTGARACTAAGACCYCACTCAATGAGCTGTATACCGCCATAAGCAAACAGGAAAACGCTCACCAAGCGGCAGCACTCCTAGTGGCCGGGGACTTTAATGCAGAGAAACTTAAATCTGTTTTACCAAATTTCCACCAGCATGTTAAATGTGCAACTGGAGTGAAAACAACTCTAGACCACCTTTACTCCAAACACAGAGATGCGTACAAAGCTCTCACTCGCCCTCCATTTGGCAATACGTACAGTGACTGTACGTACATACCCCAACCAGAAGCCATGGATTACAGGCAACATCCCCACTGAGCTAAAGGGTAGATCGAATCGTACTACACCGGCTCCAACGCTCGTCGGATGTGGTAGTGCTTGCAAACTATTACAGACTACAAAGGGAAGCACAGCCGCGAGCTGCCCAGTGACACGAGCCTACCAGACGAGCTAAATTACTTCTATGCTCGCTTCGAGGACGACTGTGTGATCACGCTCGCCGCAGCCGATGTGAGTAAGACCTTTAATCAGGTCAACATTCACAAGGCCACAGGGCCAGACGGATTACCAGGACGTGTACTCTYAGCATGCGCTGACCAACTGACAKATGTCTTCATTMACATTTTTAACCTCTCCCTGTCTGAGTCTGTAATACCAATATGTTTCAAGCAGACCACCATAGTCCCTYTGCCCAAGAACACTAAGGTAACCTGCCTAAATGACTATCGACCTGTAGCACTCACGTCTGTAGCCAWGAAGTGCTTTGAAAGGCTGGTCATGGCTCATATCAACACCATTATCCCAGAAACCCTAGACCCACTCCAATTTGCATACCGCCCTAACAGATCCACAGATGATGCAATCTCTATTGCACTCCACACTGCCCTTTCCCACCTGGACAAAAGGAACACCACAGAATTATATTTATTGACTACAGCTCAGCGTTCTACACCATAGTGCCCTCAAAGCTCAGCACTAAGCTAAGGACTCTGGGACTAATCACCTCCCTCTGCAACTGGAACCTGGACTTCCTGACGGGTTGCCCCGAGGTGGTAAGGGTAGGTAAAAACACATCRGCCACGCTGATCCTCAACACGGGAGCGTGCTCAGTCCCCTCCTGTACTCCCTGTTCACTCATGACTGCACGGCAAGGCACGACTCCAACACCATCATTAAGTTTGCCAATGACAACAGTGGTAGGCCTGATCACCGACAACGACGATACCGCCTATAGGGAGGAGGTCAGAGATCTGGCCGTGTGGTGCCAGAACTACAACCTCTTCCTCAATATGATTGTGGACTGCAGGAAATGGAGGACTCGAGCATGCCCCCATTCTCATCGATGGGGCTGTAGTGGAGCAGGTTGAGAGCTTCAAGTTCCTTGGTGTCCACATCACCAACAAACTAACATGGTCCAAGCACACCAAGACAGTCGTGAAGAGGGCACGACGAAACCTATGGGGACTGAAAAGATTTGGCATGGGTCCTCAGATCCTCAAAAGGTTCTACAGCTGCACCATCGAGAGCATCCTAACTGGTTGCATCACTGCCTGGTATGGCAACTGCTCGGCTTCCGACCGCAAGGCACTACAGAGGGTAGTACATACGGCCCAGTTCATCACTGGGGCCAAGCTTCCTGCCATCCAGGACCTCTATACCAGGCGGTGTCAGAAGAAGGCCCAAAAAATTGTCAGACTCCAGCCACCCTAGTCATAGACTGTTCTCTCTGCTACCGCACGGCAAGCGGTACCGGAGCGCCAAGTCTAGGTCCAGGAGGAGTCTAAACAGCTTCTACCCCCAAGCCATAAGACTCCTGAACATCTAATCAAATGGCTGCGCAGACTATCTGCATTACCCCCCCCCCCCCTCCCCCCCCTTTRACACTGCTGCTACTCTGTTTATTATCTATGATAGTCACTTTAATAACCCTCAAGTAACCCCTGTATATAGCCTCGCTATTGTTATTTTACTGCTGCTCTTTATTTGTTACTTTTATTTCTTATTCCTATTTTTTTTTAACTGCATTGTTGGTTAGGGCTTGTAAGTAAGCATTTCACTGTTGTATGTGACAAATAAAGRTTGATTTGAATATGTGTACATAACTTTGTATTGTTCTGTCTCTCTCTGTGTGTCTYTGTGTAAGAGCAGACAGCAGGGAGCACGAACAGTCTGGAGGTCTTCAGCCCCAGTTCCAATGGTGAAATGCCCAGAAGATCACAGTCCCAATATCAGGGGGAAGAACAGATGCCATGGGTCCTCATCCCCATCACAGGTAGGGACCGTCACTGCACATACAGTAGAACTTGGGCCGGGCAAAAGTTTTTCCAATTAAGATCACATAGTTAAAGCTATATGTTCCCATAGTATATCCCCACAGGTATGGACTATCACATAGGCTTTCCCTGTAGTGTGTACTTGTTCCTTTGAAATATGTTTGAAGAAATGTATGCATATACAGTACCCGTCAAAAGTTTGAACGCACCTACTCATTCCAGGGTTTTTCTTTCTTTATACTATTTTCTACATTGTAGAATAATAGGGAAGACATCAAAACTATGAAATTACACATATGGAATCATGTAGTAACCAAAAAAGTTAATCAAAACTAATCAAAATGTTTTATATTTGTAGCCACCTTTTGCCATGATGACAATTTTGCACACTCTTGGCGTTCTCTCAACCAGCTTCACCTGGAATGCTTTTCCAACAGTCTTGAAGGAGTTCCCACATATGCTGAGCATGTGTTGGCTGCTTTTCCTTTACTCTGCAGTCCAACTCATCCAAAACTTTCTCAATTGGGTTGAGGTCGGGTGATTGTGGAGGCCAGGTCATCTGATTCAGAACTCCATCGCTCTCCTTCTTGGTCAAATAGCCCTTACACAGCCTGGAGGTGTGTTGGGTCATTGTCCTGTTGAAAAACAAATGATAGTCCCACTAAGCGCAAACCAGATGGGATGGAGTATCACTGCAGAATGCTGTGGTAGCCATGCTGGTTAAGTGTGCCTTGAATTCTAAATATATCACTGACAGTGTCAGCAGCAAAGCACCCCAACACCATCCCACCTCCTCCATCCTTCACGTTGGGAACCACACATGCTGAGATCATCCGTTCACTTACTCTGCGTCTCAAAGACACGGCGGTTGGAACCAAAAATCTCAAATTTGGACTCATCAGACCAAAGGACAGATTTCCACGGTCTAATGTCCATTGCTCATGTTTCTTGGCCCAAGCAAGTCTCTTCTTATTGGTGTCCTTTAGTAGTGGTTTCTTTGCAGCAATTCAACCATGAAGGCCTGATTTCATGCAGTCTCCTCTGAACAGTTGATGTTGAGAAGTGTCTGTTACATGAACTCTGACTCATTTATTTGGGCTGCAATTTCTGAGGCTGGTAAATCTAATTAACTTATCCTCTGCAGCAGAGGTAACTCTGGGTCTTCCTTTCCTGTGGCGGTCCTCATGAGAGCCAGTTTCATCATAGTGCTTGATGGTTTTTATGATTGCTCTTGAAGTTCTTGAAATTTTCGCATTGACTAATCTTCATGTCATAAAGTAATGATGGACTGTTGTTTCTCTTTGCTTATTTGAGCTGTTCTTGCCATAATATGGACTTGGTCTCTTACCAAATAGGGCTATTTTCTGTATACCCCCATACCTTGTCTCAAATGCATTAAGAAGGAAAGAAATACCAKAAATTAACTTTTAACAAGGCACATCTGTTAATTGAAATGCATTCCAGGTGACTACCTCATGAAGCTGGTTGAGAGTGTGCAAAGCTATCATCAAGGCAAAGAGTGGCTACTTTGAAGAATCTCAAATATGAAATATATTTTGATTTAACATGTTTTTGATTACTGCATGATTCCATATGTTATTTCATAGTGTTGATGTCTTKACTATTATTCCAGAAAAACCCTACAATGAGTAGGTGTATCCAAACCTTTGATTAGTATTGTATATTTTCATTTCTGTGAGATAATTTGGCTGATATGTGAAACTATTATGATATTTATTAATACCTTTTACTCCTGTGCAGGGCTGAAGTCAAACAAGTACTGCCTGAGCGAGAAGGACAACCCTCAGGACCCACGCTTTGTTCCCCAGATCCCCATGGKAAACAGCAGCTACCCCCCCTGTGTCCCAGAACGACGGGAAAGAAGAATCAACTCTACGCTAGAGGAGCTCCCACGGCATAGCCTCAGTACTTCCCTAGAGGTGTCACAAGAGCACAGCCCCTACCCCTACCCCAGTCCCTGCCCAAGCCCCTGCTCTTGCCCCAGTCCCATGGAGGATGAGCAGCAATTAGCTGAAACCCCCTGTGACCCCACAGAAATAAGCGGCAACCATAAGACGAGCACAGACAAGAAGACAAGCACAAACCAGAGCTTCTTTCAAATCCGTGGTGCTCCAGCGAGCACCAGGCTACTAGACAAGTGCCGCCCCTCACCTAAGKCAAAGACAAATGGAGAACCAACCCCTACTATCCCTAGCCCTGTGGAGGCTGGGCAGGAACAGGTTGAAGGCAGCACAGGAAAAGTTATATCTGGCGTGGTTGCTGAAGATCCAACCACAATGGATGTTGGACAAGAAGAGGGGGAGGAGGTAGAGGAGGAAGCAAAAGAGTTGGAGGAGGACGATGTGATTGAAGTGGTAGATGAAGAGATGAAGACGGTTATAAAGCAGACAGAAGAGGTGTCACCACCCTCTCTTGACCTCAGTTCTCCTGAGCTGATTCCTGTCCCAAATCCTCCTCCCGTCCAGAACACTCCTCCCATCCAGAGGCCCGTGCTGGGCAGAGTGAACTGTGTCCTGGACCAGCAGTTCAGCGACTTCTCTACAGAGATGCAGATCCTCCTGCTCAGAGAGAGTGTCCACTACAGCTCCCCCCTGATCCCTAGCCAGAGTCCTCCAGGCCAGCCCCCCATCCTACCCTTCTCTGAGTACGTCTCCTTCTACAACTCCTCCCCTCCTATGCAGGCCTACGTCAGCTCCCTGAGAGACCGCATGGGCACCGTCATAGACACACAGGAGCAATGGATTCCTAGCATGGTGGCCACTGACTCTCCCCTGGTCTTATCTAACAATAACCACCACCATGCTAACCACGTTCAGAGAACTACATACAACTGGTACCCTTCTTCCCGTGGCCCTGTTTCTCACTCTGTTCCCAGCCCTCACCCTCCGTCCCTGTCTGCCCCTGGTCCTGCTAGTTCAAACTCTCACAGTTCTCTACCTGTGTCTCATTCTGTCCCCAGCAGCCACTCTCCTGCCCCTCCTTCTGGCCCTGGCCTTAACCTTGCTAGTTCAAACACTTACAGTTCTTTAGCAGTTTATCAGTTTCCCTCAGCTGTGTCTCAGTTTAATAGTAATAATAACAATAATGTTATTATTCGTTCTTCATCCTTCCCCGGTTCTGGCACTGCCTGTCCTTTTACCCCTCCCCTCTACAACAACCCACCCCAGACAGAGCTGCTTCTATCTCAGCTGCAGTCTAGTCTAGCGCCCCTCCCCATCCAACCACTGGCACTGGGCAACCAGTGGATAACAACAACAGAGAACCCTGACTCAGACTGCCGAGAGCAACTGGGAACGTGCAAGCCAAGTGCTACGTCAACCACAACAGAGAACCCTGACTCAGACTGCCGAGAGCAACTGGGAACGTGCAAGCCAAGTGCTACGTCAACCACAACAAAGAACACTGACTTAGATGCTCGAGGGCTACGAGGAAAGTGTAAGCCACAAACGAGCGCAACGTTTCAATCAAAAGACAAGGTCATAATTGTTGATCCTCCAGTTTCAGAAGCCACCATGGTGGCTCCACATCATCTCACTCAGATGATTGAGAGTTCTTCAGGGGTGGGAGGGCCTTTCCCAAGCTCAGGGCCGGATCCACCTGCAGCCATCAGTAGTCTGATTAGCCAGCTGAAACCTGAGCTGTTCAGTAACCTGGTGAAGATTATAAAAGCTGTCCAGAAGAACTTTGTCTAGTTCTACATCCACCATATCAAGGTACTAAACATTTGGGGTTCTTGTAAAGCACTTTATGACAGCTTCTAATGTAAAAAGGGCTTTACAACTACATTTGAATAATTGAATGGGGTGCACACATGCAGTCACACACACCAACCTCTCTTTTCATTGCATGTTTATGTGCAGTGTCACTGTATGAAACAGACCTTGTTTCTCTCTCATTGTCCTACCCAGGAGTACCTCCAGAGATTGGGAAACCATAGAACACAGTCCTGAGAGTTTCTTGGAAAGAGAGAACCGTTTGGAAAAGTAAGGTTCTCATGCAGAACAAGGAAATCACAGCTCACGTTCGTAAGGTACTTGACAACAATAGCAGTTATTCCACGAAATGAGTACCTTTTGTGTCCCTTTGATATTTTAAGTAGAAATTGTGCACCGATATTGGATTTTAAAAGCCTGTTCAATTATATGAAGTGCCCTTAATTCAATACATTTTTGAATGAATAAAGACTTCTACTTTGAAGAATCTCAAATATAAAATATTTTGATTTGTTTAACACTTTTTTTGTTGGTTACTACATGATTCCATATGTGTTATTTCATAGTTTTGATGTCTTCACTATTATTCTACAATGTAGAAAATAGTCAAAATAAAGAAAAACCCTAGAATGAGTAGGTGTGTCCAAACTTGACTGGTATTATGTGTGTATATATATAATATATATATATATTTAATGGCACATGAGACACCTGTCTGATTTGCACCTGTCTAAGTGGACTAATCCATTGCGTAGGCCACGGGGATGGCTCACCAGTAGTACATTTAGTCTACCGTTAATTCACATAATTTCTAATCTACAATGTTTGTTTGGTTACGGTAATTTCTGTTAATGCATTCAATATATTATTAAGTGTAGTTTACTGTTCTCATTGTCGGAGTGGACATGTTGTTTGCGGAGCACACAAGCTATGCTACACTTGTGAGAAACAACTTTTTGGTTTACTTCATTCCATTTACGAGTTTTGTCAATTTCTTCATTGTCTTTTTGCTTGAAGCGCCCATGTCAGTGTTGCGTATGGACGCGTACCTGATTACGCATAGAAGTAGGCCAATAAATGTGCCCATTTGGGGATCTGATTGTTCTAACTCACCACTTATGAGTTCTCAAAGTAATTGTTCACTTGCTGTTTGAGGTGAAGAAACAGTCCGTTTACATAGAGAATGACAATAGTTCCTCAATGTAGCCTATTAGAAAAATCTTGCCAGCTCTCTACTTTTCGATAACCACTCCACGTGGAAGGGGAGAAAAATGTCATGGTCTGACCCAGTGGAAACGTAATAAAATAGGCCTACCTGGTTACTTCTTATCTGTTGCGTAAATAGCCTAAAGCTGTGTCTGTCTGGAGATGGAAATCACTGATGGGAAAACTGAGGGCCTAGTAGGGCTGGACCAAGTTGATACAATGTTTCAAGTTCCTTGCAGACAGATCATGCGTAGCCAACATGATTTATAGGATATTTATTTTTATCGGGATATTTTCTGCCTGCAGGCTGCAATGTTTTTGTTGGCTTTGCACTGAGTAGACCAAACATTACACAAGCATTTCGCTACACCTGCAATAATATCTGCTAAACACATGTATGTGACAAATAACATTTTATTAGGAACACCTTCCTATACTGTTGAGTTGCACCCCCCCATTTTGTCCTCAGAACAGCCTCAATTCGTTGGCGCATGGACTCTACAAGGTGTCGAATGCATTCCACAAGGATGCTGGCCCATGTTTACTTCAATGCTTCCCACAGTTGTCAAGTGGGTGGACCATTCTTCATATACACAGGAAACTGTTGTGTGAAAAACCCAGGAGCATTGCAGTTCTTGACACAAACTGGTACGTCTGGAACCTACTACCATACCATGTTCAGAGGCACTTAAATATTTTGTCTTGCCCATTCACCCTCTGAATGGCACACATACACAATCCATATCTCAATTGTCTCAAGGCTTGAAAATCCTTATTTAATCTGTCTCCTCCCCTTCATCTACACTGATTGAAGCGGATTTAAGAAGTGACATAAGGGATCAAAGCTTTCACTTGGATTCACCTGGTCAGTCTGTCACGGAATGTGCAGGTATTCTTAATGTTTTCTAAACTATGTTATTTTTATATAGTTAGCAATAGAAGTTATTTTAGATGTGTATAATTTTTATTTACCACATGACAATGATTTTAAGATACAAAGATATTATAAATGAAACTGTTCCATGCATATTAAAACCTCAACTGGCATGCAGATTGGTAGAAGTGGTAAGATAAACTGACACTCGATATGAAACAAGTTGCCGACCCCTAGTGTAGCCTGTTTCCGGCAACTTCAGGAGCTCAACGGCAGAATCTGTGAAGGCCAGCAGGAGCGGGAGGAGGATGGTCGGGTTGGTTACAGTTTTTTTTCCTTCTGGTTATCTTGATCTCTGTCTCCCTCTTGAGTCAGTTGTCTCAATTATTTCCTCAAACAGTGCCCTTAAAGAAATCAGACAAGCTCAGTTCATATGGTTGATTTTATTAAAACACACATACACATATATATATATACACTACCATTAAAAAGTTTGGGGTCACTGAGAAATGTCCTTGTTCTCGAAAGAAAAGCAAAAATAAAGTGTCCATTTAAAATAACATCAAATTGATCAGAAATAGAATGCAGACATTGTTAATGTTGTACATTACTATTGTAGCTGGCAACTGTCACGAGAACTTTTATCCCAATGTTCTAACTGAACTATTTTATAGCTTTGTCCTCTTACTCAGTTGTGCACCGGGGCCTCTCACTCTTCTTTCTATTCTGGTTAGAGCCAGTTTGCTCTGTTCTGTGAAGGGAGTAGTACACATCGTTGTACGAGATCTAAAGTTTCTTGGCAATTTCTCGCATGAAATAGCCTTCATTTCTCAGAAGAAAGTTCTTTGTTTCTGGACATTTTGAGCCTGTAATTGAACCCACAAAAGCTGATGCTTCAGATACTCAACTAGTTTAAAGAAAGTTTTATTGCTTCTTTAATCAGGACAACCGTTTTCAGCTGTGCTAACATAATTGCAAAAGGTTTTCGAATGATCAATTAGCCTTTTAAAATGATAAAGTTGGATTAGCTAACACAACGTGCCATTGGAACACAAGAGTGATTGTTGCTGATAATCTGCCTCTGTACGCCTATGTAGATATTCTATCAAAAGAAAACTGCCGTTTCCAGCTACAATAGTCATTTACAACATTAACAATGTCTACATTGTATTTCTGATCAATTTGATGTTATTTTAATGGACAAAAAATGTGCTTTTCTTTAAAAAATAAGGACATTTCTAAGTGACCCCAAACTTTTGAATGGTAGTGTATGTGCAACTCAATATTAGGAAGGTGTTCCTAATGTTTGGTATACTCTGTGTGTGTGTGTGTGTGTGTGTGTGTGTGTGTGTGTGTGTGTGTGTGTGTGTATACACAGTTGAAGTCGGAAGTTTACATACACCTTGGCCAAATACATTTAAACTTAGTTTTTCACAATTCCTGACATTTAATCCAAGTAACAATTCCCTGTCTTAGGTCAGTTAGGATCACCACATTATTTTAAGAATGTGAAATGTCAGAATAATAGTAGAGAATGATTTATTTCAGATTTTATTTCTTTCATCACATTCCCAGTGGGTCAGAAGTTTACATACACAATTAGTATTTGGTAGCATTGCCTTTAAATTGTTTAACTTGGGTCTAATGTTTTAGGTAGCCTTCCACAAACTTCCCACAATTGTTGGGTGAATTTTGGCCCATTCCTCCTGACAGAGCTGGTGTAACTGAGTCAGGTTTGTAGGCCTCCTTGCTCGCACACACTTTTTTAGTGCTGCCCCCAAATTTTCTATATGATTGAGGTCAGGGCTTGGATGGCCACTCCAATACATTGACTGTGTTGTCCTTAAGCCATTTTGCCACAACTTTGGAAGTATGCTTGTCCATTTGTAAGACCCATTTGCGACCAAGCTTTAACTTCCTAACTGATGTCTTGAGATGTTGCTTCAATATATCCCCATAATTTTCCTCCCTCATGATGCCATCTATTTTGTGAAGTGCACCTGTCCCTCCTGCAGCAAAGCACCCCCACAACATGATGCTACCACCCCCGTGCTTCACAGTTGGGATGGTGTTCTTTGGCTTGCAAGCCTCCCCTTTTTTCCTCCTAACATAATGATGGTCATTATGGCCAAACAGTTCTATTTTTGTTTCATCAGACCAGAGGACATTTCTCCAAAAAGTACGGTCTTTGTCCCCATGTGGAGTTGCAAACCGTAGTCTGGCTTTTTTGTGCCGGTAAAAGGAGCAGTGGCTTCTTCCTTGCTGAGCGGCCTTTCAGGTTATGTCGATATAGGACTCATTTTACTGTGGATATAGATACTTTTGTAACTGTTTATTTCAGCATCTTCACAAGGTCCTTTGCTGTTGTTCTGGGATTGATTTGCAATTGTTGGAAAAATTCCAACAATTGTTGGAAAAATTACTTGTGTCATGCACACAGTAGATGTCCTAACCGACTTGCCAAAACTATAGTTTGTTAACAAGAAATTTGTGGTGGTTGAAAAATGAGTTTTAATGACTCCAACCTAAAGTGTATGTAAACTTCCGACTTCAACTGTATGTGTGTGTGTATATGTGTAAGTATATGTATGTGTAATTATGTGTGTGTGTATTAGAGTCCATTCCCCAAAGAATGTAAACTATTCTGAGGGCAAAAGGGGGTGCAACTCAATATTAGCAAGGTGTTCCTAATGTTGGGTACACTCATTGTCTTAAGTTAACTGAAAATAGACAAGTGGATACACAGACGGGAAATACTAACAGTGTTGTTTGTTCCTATAGGCCTGCTGTGGAACATGCGGAATAGTCCACGTGGAATGCCATTATCTATGGTTGACCCCGGAGGCGCCACTATGTACCGAGAGGTCTAGAGCAATAGAAGAGATCCGTGCGATGGCAGTAGGTTTTCACGAATCAGTGCCGGAGGGTAGATGTGGAAAGGTCCAAAAATCTTGAGGTACAGGTCACACCTTATTGGTGCTCCGTAAGGGCTCACAAGGGGTGGAGTGTGCCAGAGGAAGCTTGAGGGAAAGGGTTTGGATATATCCATAAGGTGATGGTGAAGTCATGGGCAAAGCCAAGTAGGGGCAGAACCCGAACCATTCACCTGGACAGTGGAAAGGTTATCTACCAGGAGAGAGCGTTAAATCAATGGAGGGGGTGTCAAAACCCATGAGATGGATGTAACTCTCAATTCTGCTGAGCTTACACTTCATTCTAGCACGGAGGGAACATGAGGCCAGAAAAACCAAGATTCGTCATAAGGCAAGAAAAAACAGGAAAGCAAGAGCTAAGTGGCGCCACAGAGTCGGTATTCTTACTGGCAACGTCAGCACCTTCGCAACCGACAGCAACATCAACAGAGCTAAAGATGGAGAATGGGGAAGAACCCAAACGGGAGGTCGAAGAACAGGAAATGGAACATGAACTTCCTCCAACCCCCTCCTTTGACATCCTTCTAGAGGTCGACCAAGTGCAACGAAGAATGGGACTGTTTTTAGTTCTACTTGTTGGAGCGGTTTTATTTCTGGGGTTGGAGATTGTTACTTTTTCTGAATTCTTATAGACTTCAGTTAGACGTAAGCCTTCTTTATACCCACAGGGGCAGAGTTATATTTTTATTTTAGGAGGAATAGGATTGGGTTTCTCGTGGTGGGGAGCTTGGGTGCCCATAAGATAATAGACTCTTTGCAATGGGCTTCGCTTGAATAAAAACAGGCAGTGAATTTCTCCGGCTAGGGCCACTGACCAAAATAGAGCAGAGGTTTTCCTCTTTTTAACTACCATGTGGGTACATGCTTAGGGTCTTTATAATGCTTTAGGATGGTAGGCTAAAGCTGAGATGGTAACTATACCTCTCATCTCGTGTGACAATAGGTCCCATTGCGGTAAGTAACTCCAGGTTCACAGGTGAAGGGTTTGTGGCGCACACCCATGGGTGTAAAACTAATATTTACTCTGAACAAAAATATAAATGCAACATGTAAAGTGTTGGTCCCATGTTTCATGAGCTGAAATAAAAGATCCTCAAAATTGTTGGAATTTCTCTACCATAAGCCGCCTCCAATGTAGTTTTAGACAATTTGGCAGTACATAAAACCAGCCTCACAACTGCAGACCACGTGTATGGCGAGCGGTTTGCTGATGTCAACGTTGTAAACAGAGTGCCCAATGGTGGCAGTGGGGTTATGGTATGGGCAGGCATAAGCTACGGACAACAAACATAATTGCATTCTATCGATGGCAATTTGAATGCACAGAGATACCGTGATGAGATCCTGAGCCCATTGTCATGCCATTCATACACCACCGCATGTTTCAGCATGATAATGCATGGCCCCATGTCGCAAGGATGTGTACACAATTCCTGGAAGATTTCACAGTTCTTCCATGGCCTGCATACTCACCAGACATGTCACCCATTTGAGAATGTTTGGGATGCTCTGGATCGACGTGTACAAAAGCGCGTTCCAGTTCCTGCCAATATCCAACAACTTTGCACAGCCATTGAAGAGGAGTGGGACAACATTCCACAGGCCACAATCAACAGCCTAATCAACTCTATGCGAAGGAGATGTGTTGCGTTGCATAAGACAAATGGTGGTCACACCTGGTTTTCTGATCCACTCCCTTACCTTTTTTTTAAGGTATCTGTGACCAACAGATGCATATCTGTATTCCCAGTCATGTGAAATCCAAAGATTATGACCTAATGAATTTATTACAATTGACTGATTTCCTTATCTGAAATGTAAGTAAGTAAAATCTTTGAAATTGTTGCATGTTGCATTTAATATTTTTGTTCAGTATAATAATAACAGTTGCAGAGCGGAGTAAGTATAGTCACCACTCAAATTCCCCTGCTCTTATAGTCCTAGGAATGCCTGATGAACTACAGGTCGCCCTACCCCTGAGTTAGATGTCTCGCTGAGTGGCTTTTAAACAACGTTTCTCCCACCCCACCTGTCGGCTGCCGAGTGTGAAGCGGTTCCCTAGGATCAGGACTGGGCTGTAACGACAACACCTGTAGGTAATAGGCGTAAAACGGGTAACCTAGGCTAGCTCACTAATCTCAAGGGAGAGACTTGAGGCAGTGTGAGCTTGAACAAAAGAGCCTTAGGTGGGCACAACTAAAAGGTTAGCCCAAAATACAATAACAAAAGAAAACAGGCTGTGTAAGAAAAACTTGGAAAGGTGGGTTTAAAGTCGATAGGCTCATCTAAAACTTACGCCTGGGAAAACTGGTATCCTGCGTGTGAGAACATAGCGGTAATGGAAGCAAGGCCGAAGCTCTTGTCCAAGAAGGGAACACGGTCAATTGTGAATGAAAGGCTAAAAGAAAAATTGGTGACGAGGGGTGTGACTGAGCGAGTATGGGAGAAACAACCATTGTCAATAGGGCAGGGCGACATGGCCAAAATATCATGACATTTTTGACGGTATTTTTTTATTTTATTTATGTTTTTGAATAATAAAAGTTCAAAATATGCTTTGAGTAGTTCATGACCCTAGGGGTTATTTCAAATGGTGATTTCTCCATTCTGAATGTTTAATACTGTTCAATCCAAATTCAAACAAAACCCGGCTGTATTAGCTAGCTAGCCAGCGAACACAATTTATTTTAGCTAGAACTTGCTAATAGACAAACTAGCAGAATGGAAGATACGCAAACTAATAGTGTAATTATAGAACGCTTGTAGGAAGCATCATTGTTGTCACCAACATCTTTATGCATCTGACCATGCAGACTGCAGAATCTCCTTGAGTGACAGTGGGCAGGCCTTGGTGTGGGATGCAGCAGGAGGAGACGGAGAAAGACGGCACTACCCCGGAGGTGCTACTGATACTCACCAAGGACAGCCTCAAGGCAAACGGGGTATGACGCCAAGTGGGATAAAATGTACAAAGACTACTATCTGGACATTACCCCGGGTGTTAAGGTGGGGTGACTATAATCCAGAGGCATAGTAAGAGTGCAGAAACGCAGGCTGACGGACCCATGGCAGCTCAGGTGGGGGCTGCCCGGGTAAGGCTGTATCCAGACCAAAGTGGCTATGGTGGAGCTGTTCAGAAAGGGACGGCTATGGTGGAGCTGTTCAGAGAGGGACAGCTCCCCGGGTAGCGGAAGGTCCCACAGCACCAGTGTGGGAGGAAGGGAGAGTGGGTCCCCTAACACTGCCGGAGCCTGAGACTAGGAGCCCATACTTGCAAAACGGAGGATCTGTCTGTTTTGCTAAAGGGTCTTAAAATAACCAACAGAACGGGGATGTGCCAAGGGGGCCTCAAGGGAGCCAGTGGGGAAGGAACTGCGTGCTCCAGGCCAGGTGGTTATACAGCACCCGAGAATAGAGGAGACCTAAAGGAAGGAGGTACCCCTAGGTTGGTAAAGTCAGAGCCGTYGAGTTGGGGAGCTCAGAAAACATTCAGGGAGCAGATGGAGGATCGGAGAAGGGTTATCCGAGGCATGTCAGAAGTGTCAGGGTTCGACCCAAGAACAGTGTCCAAGGTGCTCCCTAACGAAAGGGTAGGTCAATGGTTGGAGGGGTTGGATGATTTTTTGATTTGATTTTGATTTAGCCAAATGGCAACAGCTAGTCTTACTGGGGACCGACATATAACGAAAAAGACATTACAGACAAAACACTTTACAATTTAAAAACATTAACATGTAGGGTGTTTGTGCATCTATCACTTACACATGTCAGTACATACACACAACAAGTAGGTCACATGGAGGAGAGGCGTTGTGCCGTGAGGTGTTGCTTTATTTGTTTTTCAAAACCAGGTTTGCTGTTCACTTGCGCTATATAAGATGGAAGGGAGTTCCATGCACTCATGGCTCTGTATAATGGTCACGTGGAATTTGACTGCTGTCATGACGCGTGACCGCTGGTGTGGCAGTAATACGGTCACTGTAACCGCCATAGTCTAATCTTGAAGTGACAAAAGCATGGATTTGCTTTTTCGCATCATTTTTTTAACAAAAAGTTTCAAATATTCAGAAATTGACACATTGAACCCCTTATTTAAGGCACCCATCATAATGAGTTTTTCCCCACAAAAGGGGCTTTATTACAGACAGAAATACACCTGAGTTTCATCAGCTGTCTGGGTGGCTGGTCTCAGATGATCCTGCAGGTGAAGAAGCCGGATGTGGAGGTCCTGGGCTGGTGAGGTTACACGTGGTCTGTGAAGCCGGTTAGGCGTACTGACGAATTCTCTAAAACGAGGTTGGAGGCGGCTTATGGTAGAGAAATTAACATTGAATTCTCTGGCAACAGCTCTGGTGGACATTCCTGCAGTCAGCATGCCAATTGCACGCTCCCTCAAAAGTTGAGACATCTGTGGCATTGTGTTATGTGACAAAACTGCACATTTTAGAGTGGCATTTTATTGTCCCCAGCACAAGGTGCACCTGTG
The DNA here is from genome assembly GCF_002910315.2 of Salvelinus sp. IW2-2015. NCBI lineage: Eukaryota > Metazoa > Chordata > Actinopteri > Salmoniformes > Salmonidae > Salvelinus > Salvelinus sp. IW2-2015. The sequence continues at coordinate 6,430,462 of NC_036851.1, read as the reverse complement.
TAATGATCATGCTGTTTAATGTGGAGAAAATTGGCAGTATATTTCGAGAGAGTGCTCAGAGGCAGAGGAGCCGTCTCACATGGAGAACTCTACAAGGTGCAAGTAGTAGTAACCCCACCTCCCAGTGAGAATGACAGACACGTGTAACGTTACCCTACCATATTTGACAGCAGTGGCATGTATACATGGATGGCAAAGGAAACCAGGCTACCCCAAACATTTGACAAATAATTACATGTTCAATCATTTTTCTTTCGTCTCTGTGTTTTCATAATTTTCCGTAAATTCGCAAACGGCTGAATCTCGGACAAATCATCAGAGTGAGAGAAACAGCACCCCTCTGTCTCAGTATGTGTATCCCATGTATCTGATGCTGTCTGGACCAAAACATGTTGCCGCCGTAGCATTTGATTAATTGATGAATCCAAACCTGGCCAAAAGAGCACACTTCCTTGGCTAAATGGAGAAATCTGGAAACTGATGAAAGAACGAGATCATTCTCTAAAAACAGCCCTGGATGACCAACGGTTGGAGTCATGATGATGGTCGCTTCTTGAAGGAACGAAAAGAAGAGCAAGAGAAACCTTCAGAAACAGGCCTGGATGACCAACGGTTGGAGTCATGATGATGGTCGCTTCTTGAAGGAACGAAAAGAAGAGTAAGAGAAACACACATGAATACATATAGAAAAAATACTTATTGGAAGCAAGCCTATATCCTGCCAGAGATTGAATGATTTTAGTTTAATGGAAACCGTTATACAGTACAGTGTATGATATGATATAGAGAACACAGTGAAAGTCTAGGGAGCGGCAGGCAGGGCTAGTTTTCAATACCCCTTCTACATGTGCAGTACTTTCAATTACATCAGAAGACTACATGAATACAGAGGTTACACGCCAAATGGTACTCTATTCCCTTCATAGTAAACTACTTTAGACCAGCAACCTATAGACCCTGGTCAAAAATAGTGTACTATATGGAGAATAGGGTAGAAACATCTTAAGGCTCATCAGTAATGTTTCCCTTGTCGCACAGATGGATAACGTTGTGTGAGACTCGTCGTCTTATCTGCTTCGGGTTTCCCCCCAAACGAAGACATTTCGATCGATATCGCCTGAACCTAATGTAGCTACGGTTAGCTAGCTATATAAAAGAATGAACGACGACAATATGAGTTTGTCATGCGGCCCTGCATGGCGAGTAAAATGCAATAACTAGCAACAAGTGAGTGTTCTCCGGTCCAAAGTTTTAATGTTAGATAGTTAACGTTATCGGTGTTAGCTAGCTAACGTTAGCTACATTAGTTACTGTAGCTAGCAACCGTCCTTAAATTAACGTTATCATTACAACTCCGCGGCCCGATAGAATAAACTTGATTTAACGTAATTGCATTTTAATCTAATATGTGCGATAGTTTTCTAGCTATCTACCGTTAGCTACCGCTAGATTAATTTGCAGCTATAGCTAAACTAACGTTACCGTTAGCTATACAGGCGACCGAAGGTAAAGTATTTAATGTTAGCTAAATTAATTAATATAACGTTAGCTATGATATTTTAACGTTAATGTTTGTTAGCATTTACAAACTTTTAGCTAGTTGCAAATTAAATGTAATAATAATAGATAATTACCCAATTTGACAGTTAACGTTAGCTTCTTCACCTTGAAAGAGATTTGCGTCTGTTCATATCTGGCATCAGGACAAAATGTGATTCAGAGTCCCCGAATATATTTTAAGTATTTTAATTAAACTCAAACTTATAAATGGTAAATGCAATTTTCGTATATACGGGTTCGCTGTTTCACCGCGCAGGATGAACAGAGAACTGTGGAATGTACTCACATAGTAMWWWWWKTACTATGACAATTTTATTCTCAACGTGTCCAGTTGGCCTATCACAGTAGAGGCTGGGCTTGGTTTAGACTTTGCCCCCCTTTGCTGGCCCTTTGTCCAAGCCCCTTGGCGCGTTCCTTTGTTCACATCTGGTTGCTGGGTAGATTGGATCCGTCTTGGGTCTGTCGATTCTACACTAAAACAGTTCCTAATATGGTATTGTCCAGTATTCTAACCTCCRGGTTGGTCTAGAGAGATGCACCCCTCCCCTCTCCAGACTGTCCACAACTTTTATGGCCTGTGTTGGTCAGTCCTTACACCTACACACCCACACCCCTCTGTATAGTTTGTGTATGTGTGTAACAAAACAATATTCCTCTTCAACCAATATGCTAACAGACTATTATGCTTAAACATAAATCCTAACAACCTTCAACGAGTAACTACTGGCAACACACGCAAACAAGCCATCAAATAATTCTGAGCATTGCCTGAGTGCTAGCTTTGATTATGGCTGTACTGTCTTTTTCTGGTAGTCTTCTATTTACCTGTAGATGGCAACCCTCAATTATTTGAATTTATTTGTATTATTTAAATACATTTATTTTATTGGAATTATGACGTGGTGGCTGCATGCATTCTATACTGGATCAGTTTGTAATTTAAGCCTATTTCATAAAATTGCTTTATTAATCCTAGTCCAGATCTCACCATTTTTTTATAAAATGTCTTCCTCCATCAAATCCACTCATGTATGCCGTTACCCGAATCCCTTTATATTGTAACGACCCTAGGTTTATAAACGCGGAAATCGACTCTGCCGCTCGAGCATGCTTTTGCGGCACAGTCGATAGCGCGCTGGCCTAAACCCAGGGTCGTTACAATATATTATAGAGAACATCGTCTTTGATGTCTGAATGTAGCCTACTTGTTTATTGATTAGTTTGATTTATTTTAAGCGATTTGGCATCACAGCATTGTCTTGTTTTGCACACTTTGTACAAAATAATAAAATGCAGTACTACAGGATATTTCTTAACGTAGCTCTTTATTAGCTAGCTATAACTGGCATGTTCAGTATCGCCAACCAGGATCAAACTGACCATGACCTAACCATTTGGGTGGTCTTAACCAATCATAGCACAGTATGATATGGCGGTAAAATGCATCCAATTATAATTCAGTATGTTTACACATATGAATATTACAAGCATCTTTTAGTAATTTTAAGATTTGCATTTTAAAAAATCAAGTGTACGAGTAAAATGTGGTGGGAAAAAATGGTGGATGTCAAATGTGGTCTCTTGCTTGAGAATCCCGTTTGAGAACCCATTGACTTCTCAAGTGTTAAGCATTGTTATAAGATGCAATGTGGATGGATGATTCAGTGATTTCATTTCACATTGTCAACTAATTTCTTCGGATTTCTCATCTTCTACACAGTTCAGTAGAGGTGGCCAGTTGGTTTATATTTTGCCAAATTGACTCCTGCGCTTTTATTAATTTATTTAAGCCTATAGGCTTTATACAGATTTTCGGATAAAAATATTGCCAACCATGACCCGATAATGTTTGGGTATGCTATGCCTAAACTATGTGAAACGTAGGTGAGGAATGATTATGCATTGAGAGAATGCAGCCATTCAAGCAAGTTGAATTTTAGGCGTTCTCTGCCGGTCGTTAGTTATTTTTGCATTGACTGGCATGTAAACCAAAACTGACCAAGCGATGGTTGATAGTTCCAGAACCTTGGTTTCTAGGGACGCTGTCCATGGTTCTGAAAACAGCACACGTCTGGTCTGGGCATAGAATGTCAGATCAAAACATTGTATAGGGCCGCTGTCCATGGATCTGAAAATAGCGCTGAAACGTTGTAGCAAATACATTTGATACAGCAGATCAGAACAGAAACAACAATAATTATTTTCCCCGGATGGTCCAGCATCAACAGTTATTTATTTAGGATACTGAATTGCACATTAAGTCGTTCCCCTAGGTTCTCATACATGCAGCCACAACGATTCTATCTGTCTCTTTCCATTGTATTTTTGTGGTTCTTGGTTTCTTCATTTTTGTATTTTCATTGTATTTTTGTGGTTCTTGGTTTCTTCATTTTTGTATTTTATCACGAATGAGTCTTGTCTTCAGTTTGCGATTTCCTTCATTGCCTCTTCGGCCAAAGTCCAACTGTAAATCAAACAACACCTTATTCAGGTGGCGTTGAAACTCCGGAGAATATTACCCATCTCCTGTTTTGCAACAGTTGCCAGATCGATGTTTATCCCCTTTTGTGACAGCCAGTCCAGAAAGCACTTCACTGCCCAGTTGGTTCGTCTTGATGAACATTTGCTCTGGATATATCCGGTTCTGGAGTGTCTTAACGACATTAAACCAACATATTTAGACTGACTTAAAGTGTCCAGAAATGTTTTATTGGCGTGATAAGCAAATATACTTAATGAGATCGCCAAATTTGCATAACAAATTTCAGGAAATAAATTTGCATATTTTAATAACACATTTCAGGAAAATTATAATACAAAAACGTATTATTGTGTCTACATTAAAATGGTAAAAGTGGATTGTGATATGATTACGGGGAAAATGACCCTATTAGGGTCTGGTACCTGGCCTTAATTTTTTTGGGGTGTAAATCTTATGAAAGTTCAATTCCAAATGTTTCCTAAACCGTATCGCAAGCGAGGCGTATTTGTGTTTAGACAGAGCGTTTGGACAGTGTCGGAGCCTTGGTGCAAAAAGGGATGTTGAATGACGACTGTAACGCACGCAATGTAATTTTAGTAATGATAAGGGCCATATACAACATAGAGTTAATATTCTTATTTAATATTTATTTAACTAGGCAAGTCAGTTAAGAATAAATTCATATTTACAATGACGGCCTTCACCGGCCAAACCCGACGACGCTGGGCAAATTGTGCGCTGCCCTATGGGACTCACAATCACGGCCGGTTGTGATACAGCCTGGAGGTAAGATGGTAAACATTTTTCTAGCTCTTGTAAAAAATAAAAATAAACTCGCTGCATAAGGAGTTGACTGTATTGTGTACTTATACACTGGTATTTATTTTTGATAAATCTTGAATATATTCCATTGATAACAATAATACCCAAATAGGCTATGAGCTGAACATATTGTAATGGAGCAGGTCTCGAACCCTCGACCTTCTAGCCCGAAGTCCGGCGCGCTATCGACTGTACCGGAAAAGCATGCTCGTGCGGCAGAGTCGATTTCCGGGCTTATAAACCCAGGGTCGTTACACTACTCCCTCCTTTCAAAGAGCGCGTCCTCGCGCTAGCTTGCGACTCTACGTCTTACAGGAACGCGCTCACCGGCCAAGCACACGCACTGTCGTGGATGCAAGGTCCGATCCCACTTCTGACACCAATGTAATGAAACAGCAGGGAGCAGGTCTCGAACCCTCGACCTTCTAGCCCGAAGTCCGGCGTGTGGCAGAGTCGAATTCCACGCGTATAAACCCAGGGTCGTTACAATATATATTCTGGCCCCATTAGATTTAGGGCCTCGCGTTTTCCTATTATTACGGTAACAGCGGGCATTCCTTGTCACGTGATCAACGAGAGCATCTTTTTGGTCCATTTTGGATGATAGCTGAGTCCTTGTAGCTAACCACGACCCGAAAATGACAAAATTGCAGTTTTTAAACGTATTTTTGACCGAGCGGCTTATGCTCGCTGCCCAGGAGATCTACAAATCTGTCGAAGACACGATTTTGGAATACCAAGAGGAGATTGCGCTCAGGGAGAGGGAGAACGACCATCTGAGACGCAGACTCCGAGACGCTGGGATTGAAATATGGCCAGGTTAGTAGCTAGCGTTGGCTATTATGCTAACGTTAAAGTTAGCGCCGAAACCTCACGCTAAACCAAATTGGTTGCTAAACTGTTGTAACGTTACATGCATTACCAAGCAACTGAAAGGCAATTTAAAAAAAATATTTGACACCCTTGTATTAATGTTGCGAGAACTAACTAACGTTAGCTAGTTAATGTTTTTCAGAAAGCTAATAATGGTAGCTACGCTAACGTAGCTCCTTCACGTAACTAGCTAACTAGCCACCTTTGTTCGTTAGCCAGCTAACTAGCTAGCCAACAAGTTATCTAGCTAGCTGCAGAGATTCAGACTCAGCTGTTTTGTTTATCATTTCTGAAATCTAGTTCCTTTGATACGTAAATGTAGTTGATAGTGTTTTTCCTCGATCGTAAATCATATGACTGCCAAGTCCCTCCCTCTCTTCCATCCAGACCGTCAGTCTATGGCACTATTGGAGGAGGAGGATGGCGAGCATCCTCGGCGGGAGTGGAGCCCCAGCATGGGCCATGAGGAGCGAATCCCCATCCTGATCAAGGAGAAACGGGAGCTCAGGTCCAGCCAGGGGGACGAGCAACTCCGGGGCCATGGCTCCTGCAGCACCCCAGAGTCCATGTTCACTCCTCCCCGCGTCACCAACGAATACCCCCAGGATCCTCCCCACTCCTCTAACCTGCCCCAGAACCCGTCAGTGGAGAACAGAGAGCGGGACCCTGGTCCCAGAACCTCATCCAGACACGTCAAGTCAGAAGTGTCCCACAGAGGCTCATCATCATCATCTTCGTCCAACAGCGTCCCGCAGCCCCTTGCCACAGTCAACCCCAACTGCTCCAACGAGAACAACATTGACATCATTGGAGTGGAGAACGGAGGACAGATGTCTGGGTCTAAAGGACGAGCTGGTGGGAGCAGAGGTCAGGGCTCCCACTTAGGTGACCAGGGCAGTAACGCGGCCGCAGAGTGTGGAAAATCCCCCCTCCAGGTGCACGTGTCATCGTTCTGCTGCAAGGTGTGTGGGGAGGCGTTCAGCCACGTCGGACACCTGCATGTACACGTCCAGGTGCACACCCGGGAGAAGCCGTACCGCTGCGGGGTGTGTGGGAAGTGTTGCAGCTCCTCCGGCAGGCTCCAGGAGCATGCCAGGAGTCACACTGGAGAGAAGCCGTTCCGCTGCCAGATCTGTGGGAAGGGATTCACCCAGATGGCCCATTTGAAGGTCCACATGCGGATCCACACGGGAGAGAAACCATACAGCTGCCCAGTGTGTGGAAAGTGCTTCAGCCGCTCCGACAAAATCAAACGTCATCTCCAGACCCACAGCCGCGAGGGCACTTACTTCTCAGGGCAGTAAGATGAGGGAGACCACCGGTGGTTGTTAATGAGCGACTGAGTCTGTATGAATGAATGAATTACTGATTATGGGACATTTTTTAAAAGCTAAAATTGCTGCCATTTAAGACGGCTTGTTATTTTTCTCTCTCTCAAAGAGCTAGGGATTCTGCGACTTTCTTAGAGAATGTTTTATCTCCTAGTTAACACTTCTCTCCATGCCATAGTTTCTCTCTCATGCCGTAGATTTTGTATAGTCGATTTAGTATGTGTCCATTTACTTTTTGTACTTGTCACTGAATGGGATAATAGGGAATCTTTAAACGCCAAATTGAACGATTTAGTAGCTAGTCTTTCTGAATGATTTAGTCTTTACTTTTAGTAATGAACTTGGTAGCATGATGATGATAATGAAGTCTTCCACTATGCGCCTTGAAACGGAGATGCATTCAGGCTTGCAACAATAAGCAGCATTCCAAAACTTGGTGGTCTTGCCCCAGACGATTTGCACAGGGCCAATTTACACATTTCTAAAAAATTGTTTTAAATGTTGTTTTTTTTCCAATTTTTTTTATAAAGTATATAACAGCTTCTTCTAGAAACCCACTAATCTTATTTCCTCAGTCAGCTGGCTGAAATACGTAAGATGTTTTTATTTGTAATTCTAATTAACATTGGCTAACCGTATGAAATTGTCTATAAACAGTTGTCCATTCCTTGAGTTTACTAATATGGATATAAGTACACATATTCACCATTTGTTAGTTAGGGTCAGGTAGGTTTAGCAATAGCCCTGCCTGCTCTATTCAAGGTTTCTGTACGGTTAGTCACCTAAAGCCTCCCTGATACAACTGATGTTAAAGGACCATTTGCCTCTCTCCTTTGTCATCGTTGCAGAACGGTGTACTGCCACCTGGATTTCAGTGAACTAACTTATCTTACAATAAAAACATACTTATCAATGAGGATTCAATGCAAAGACTGCTATTTTGCAAGATAAATGTTGCCTTGATAAGGATTGTTTGTGAATTCTGTATATGACCACTATCTCTCCCCCACCTCTGATGCATATAGAGTGTGTGTGTCCTCTCTATGACCCGCACTACAGAATTTGTCCAACACGGTGCAGAGACCAGATTCCCCAGCTGAGCCATACAGTATTACCCTGTATCTGAGCTGCTTGTTCCCGATTGTTGGTCCTGAGCTCAGCACTGCACATACTGTATATTCACTATAGTAAAGATCTGTTCTTGATGGCCAGTTGTTTGTAAGTGTAACATATGTTTTGTTACAGACAGATCAAGCCTACTCCTGGAATAAAAAGCAGTTTATACTGCAAGTGCTTGTAATCTAGGGGTAGACTTAATCCAAGTCTGTACCTTTTTAGATGTTTTTATCAGAATTTGAGCAGTGCCTAGCTGAGAACGAGGCTCATGAACAAGCAGTAGGCCTATGGCCCGGACCAGAAACAAACCATTGCCCCATCCCCTAGGCAAGTGTCTTGGGCAATAGGTGCTTGGGGTTGTTACTAGTAGACAGGGTCTTTATCTCCTCTCAGGACTGAGGCTACTACAGTAGGCCCTCTAATTTAACCAGCATTCCTCCCCCTCCCACACAGTTTATTCTGGGACACCGCTGCTCCCACACACACATTACTGTACAGTGTTGTATCATTATGTAATAAATGTAATTTTTAAAATAAAGTAGTCTTTGAGTACCTTGTCTAAATTGTCAGGTTCCTTCTACATAAGGCATAGATGAGCGTTAGAGTGCATTATCTGACAGCGGATCAAATGAAAAAGTTTGTTTGAACACATTAACTATCCTTAACCTAGAAGTACAGTGTAACAAACTTAACTTTTATATATGATGTTTAACTCTGCATTGTTGGAAAAGGACCTGTAAGTAAAAGTTTTACTGTTAATCTACACCTGTTGTCTACGACGCATGTGACAAATAAAATGTGATTTCGATAGCCACTGCAGAGAAGCTCAATCCCCAATCAAGATGGTGCTACCCATGCCTATCCAATCCTTTCCGATACATCCTTGAATAGATGTATCTATAGAGCCTCACAGTGGAGGTGTTAACCTAGAGGAAAAATAGGGAAATGGGTCCAATTGTTTTTCTAGCATTCATTTTTCACACGGGGGATTTTAGAAATACTCCAAAGGCTGTTTTGTGTAGGCGTATGTACCCAGGTGTGATGTTTTGATAACCATGTAAATCTGTCTCGGACATGGTGACTTATCAATATAGTTGGCTCTATTTACTCTGATTTGAAAATGCTAATTAGTGTCAAAGCAGACATCATGCAAAACTTCAAATCCCTGCAAGCTCCTGCATGTCATCTCTAGCTGACATCTTAGCTAACAGGTATTGTGTCAATTTAAAACTTGCACAAAACAGTTCACAGAATTGTCAATTTGAAAGAAATGTAGCCAATTTATGAATTACTACATTTAACTAGCTAATACAGATATTCTTACCTTTGCCTCGATTCGGCAGTCTTGCCCAGATCGTGGCATTTGGGGTAAATACAGGTGAATATATTGACAAGTCACGTTTCCTAGAAATTTACAAGGCTATCAAGACGTCATGCCAGGGTAAGCCTACATGAAACACATACCTTATTTTAAGTGTTTCTAAAATCCCCTATGGGAAAAACGATTGGAACCATTTCCCTGTTAGATCACTAGGTTTTATGGGTATTATGAGATACTGTGGTACTCTACTAATCTATTGTATTCCATGTGCTAATTCATTTGTCTCTGATGGTACAATTATTTCAACTGCCCCAGGTTCTCAGGTACTTACGGTAACTAACAGCGGGCCAATTTCTGATTGCGTCACCAGCAAGCGTCAAATTCTCAAAGCGTTTTGTTGTGTCGAAGATTATCTATTATATTGACAAGATGGTCTACAGACCGCTTTAACAATGGGAATACATGGAAACATTCTAGATCTAGCCCATGATTTAATGTAGAAAACATCACAGGAGGTTGGTGGCCCCTTATTTGGGGAACACGGGCTGGTGGTAACAGCTGGAGCGGCACAGGTGGAATGGTATTGTAATAAAACGGGCAGGGAGCAGGTCTCGAACCCTCAACCTTCTAGCCCGAAGTCCAGTGTGCTATCGACTGTGCCCCAAAAACATGTCCTTGCTCAAGCGGCAGTGTCGATATCCACGCTTATAAACCCAGGTTCGTTTCAATTTGTTTGTTGTTCCATTCCAGCCATTATTATGAGCCGCCATTCCCTCAGCAGCCTCCACTGATTTCAATAAACAACCATAAATTGGAACCGGTTCAGGGAACGAAATGTGATCTCTAGTGTTCCAGAACAGAACCGTTATACTGAAATCTTGAGAACCGGTTAATAATGTTATTTTTTGTTCCAAAAAACATTCCTAATGTCTAGTATACAATTCTGTAATTCAGTGAAGTTATGACGCTAGTAATAGCCTAAACCAAACGTGTCAAAGTAATTCCACGGAGGGTCGAGTTTCTAAAGAATTCCCTTCACCTGGTTATCTAGGTTTTATTTGAAAGGAAAAAACTAAAAACCTACAGACCCTCGGCCGTCCGCTTCAAGCCAAGCCTCCGCCATGTCCACTCTTTTCCATCTCCCCACCCGTGAAATTTCAGTCGCATCTCAACCCTGCACTTATTTGTCCATCAAACATGTAGACAACTAGTTTACCCGTGACATAGCAAGCTGCCATAGCAAGCTGCTCTAGCCACGCTAATTGGTGGAGTAATTTAATTAGCTAAAATGTAAAACTGTTGATTTCACGGGTACAAAATTAAGGAAAAGGAACTATAAGAACCGTTACTTTTTTTGCGGTTCAGAACTTTATGCTGGTTGGACCACTGGGACAGGACGAAATATATAGGGGTTCTGCTCAGAGAAGAACGATTGGAAACCGTTAACAACCTAAGCATTATGAAACGTCCATTAGATGAAATAACGCTCAACTATCAAAATAGCAATTCACTTTTATCTTGACCAAATTCGACACTCTCGTTGCCCCTCATAACAAACAAAAAAAGAATACTCACTTGACACTTGGTCTGCTTAACGCTATAAATCTGGGCGGAGTCGAACCTCCCGCTTCGCCTCTTTCCTCTCTGCTTGTGTTTAGCGGGTAAACGTGCCCTGGCTGCCATCGAACCTCAAAATGACGAAATTACAGTTTCTAAATGTATATTTGACAGAAAGGTTGATGTTAGCTGCCCAAGATATATATAAGCAAGTGGAAGAGACCATATTAGAATACAAGGAGGAAATATTCCAGGGAAAGCGAGAGAATGATAAACTGAGACGGAAGCTTCACGAAAATGGGATTCCATGGCCAGGTTAGTAGCTAGCTTGCTCTAAGAAAATTACCCAGGGGTTTATAGGCGATAATTTGTGAAAAACTGGGCCAAGGTGTTCGGAACATGCTTAGATGCCTAATTAGCACAGGTGGTCGCCTCTGTCTAATGTAAACAAGCGCTGTAACATGAACATATGGCATTGTGGGAATCCTAACCTTATAAAGGTGTGTAGTAATTTAACCTTTAGTTTTTTGACAATTCTTTATCGCTGATATGAAAGATAAGGGCCTAATGTTAACAAAACCGTACCACACCACGCATCACTTAACGTTCAGACCGATTCGGGGTTCTTAATAACAAATCCCCCGGACAGAAGATACTTTCGTGAATAGACGCTATAGTTAGCGTCTATGAATAGGCTAGTAGATACCTAACGTTTGCTGACTAGCAAGCTGTGCTAGCGAGGATAATATGCACACCTGTAATTTGCTATTTTATCTGAAATACACCGTTATGCTTCAGCTAACCAACAATTAATGTGCCATATGGCAGTGGCTATTTTGGCAGATTAGCTCTTTATCTGCAGAGACCGCTAGCTAGCATTCATGCCTAGCAAATCCCATAGTTGTCAATACATTCTGTGTATTCTGTTTCTCGCTAGCTATGAGTTGGTTAACTCAGAACTGGGTGGTAGCAGGTCGTGATGCTCAAGTAAAGGTGCCTAGCTAACAACACTACATTTTCCTTTCTTGACTTTCAGACCTAGAGCCATTTTCTCCTGTAGAATCTGAGGAGGAGGAGGAGGAGGAGGGAGCCATTGGGCATAAGCAGGAACCAAACCCCGGACAGACTTTGGAGAAACAGGACGGAATGGCCAGAAGGGAGGAAAAGCTGTTTAGGGGACTGGCCCCTCTGTCTAGATTCACTCCTTCTAATGGAAATGATGACTATGATCAGAACCCACCTCAACCCACCTCACATCAGTTCCAAATACAAACTCACACTGGGAAGACTATAGAGGGAGGCTTTCTATCAAGCTCAACAACCTCCAATCCAATCAAAACAGAGACTGATAGATTGGGCGTCTGTCCATTGGATGATCCATCAAGTGACCCAAATACTTTCTCTTCAGGGAACCTCGACCTTTTGGCAGCACAGAGTGAGAACAGTGTAAGTATGATGGGGGTGGAAGGTGGTGACGAACTACTGTCAGGATTTGAAGCTCTACAGATACCGCTACACACGGAAAATTCAAATTCCCTTCAAATCCACCACGACACATCATTGTGTTGCAAGGTGTGTGGGAAACCCTGTAGACACATGGGCCATTTAAATGCACATGTGCGAATGCACACGAAAGAGAAGCCATTTCTCTGTGGCTTGTGTGGTAAGTCCTTTAGCTCGTCTGGGAGGTTGAAAGGCCACCAGAGGATTCACACAGGGGAGAAGCCCTACCAGTGCCATATCTGTAGGAAACGTTTCAATCAGACAGCGCACCTGAAGGTACACCTGAGAGTCCACACAGGGGAGAAACCATTTAGTTGTCCCGTCTGTGGGAAAAGCTTCAGTCAATCCAACAAGGTGAAAAGACACCTTGTGACACATTCTAGAGATGGTTCGTTCCTACCAGGCCTATAACGGAGATGTTTGTTTAAGGAAGTGAAATGTACATGATGGGAGTTCCAATTCTATTTCAAATCCATTCTGGTGTAGGAAATGTTAAGGCTACTGGTTTATAATGAGGATTTTAATATGTCTTCCCAACCATACAATGCATTCGAGAAGTATTCAGACCCCTTCACTTTTTTCACATTTTGTTACATTACAGCTTTGTTCTAAAATGGATTAAATACAATTTCCTCATCAACCTACACACAATACCCCATAATGACAAAGTGAAAACAGGTTTTTAGAAAATAATAAACTGTAATACCTTATTTATATAAGGTCCCACAGTTAACAGTGCATGTCAGAGCAAAAACCAAGCCATGAGGTCGAAGGAATTGTCCGTAGATCTCCGAGACAGGATTGTGTCGAGTCACAGATCTGGGGAAGGGTACCAAAAAATGTCTGCAGCATTGAAGGTCCCCAAGAATTGGCCTCAATCATTCTTAAATGGAAGAGGTTTGGAACCACCAAGACTCTTCCTAGAGCTGGCCGCCTGGCCAAACTGAGCAATTAGGGGAGAAGGGCCTTGGTCAGGGAGGTGACCAAGAACCCGATGGTCACTGACAGAGCTCCAGAGTTCCTCTGTGGAGATGGGAGAACCTTCCAGAAGGACAACCATCTCTGCAGAACTCCACCAATCAGGGCTTTATGGTAGAGTGGCCAGACAGAAGCCACTCCTCACTAAAAGGCACATGACAGCCCGCTTGGAGTTTTCCAAAAGGCATCTAAAGGACACTCAGACCATGACAAACAAGATTCTCTGGTCTGATGAAACCGAGATTGAACCCTTTTGTCTGAATGCCAAGCGTCACATCTGGAGGAAACCTGGCACAATCTCTACGGTGAAGCATGGTGGTGGCAGCGTCATGCTGTGGGGATGTTTTTCCAGCAGCAGGGACTGGGAGACTAGTCAGGATCGAGGGAACGATGAACGGAGCAAAGTACAGAGAGATCCTTGATGAAAACCTGCTCCATAGCGCTCAGGACCTCAGACTGGTGCAAAGGTTTACCTTCCAACAGGCCAATGACCAACACAGCCAAGACAACACAGGATTGGCTTCAGGACAAGTCTCTGAATGTCCTTGAGTGACCTAGCCAGAGCCCGGACTTGAACCCGATCGAACATCTCTGGAGAGACCTGACAATAGCTGTGCAGCGACGCTCCCCATCCAACCTGACAAGAGCTTGAGAGGATCTACAGAGAAGAATGGGAGAAACTCCCCAAATACAGGTGTGCCAAGCTTGTTGCATCATACCCAAGAAGACTCGAGGCTGTAATCGCTGCCAAAGGTGCTTCAACAAAGTCCTGAGTAAAAGGTCTGAAGACTTTTGTAAATGTGGTATTTCAGTTTTTTCTTTTGATAAATTTGCAAAAATGTATAACCTGTTTTTGTTTCATCATTATGAGGTATTGTGTGTAGATGAGGGGTAAACAAACAGTTTAATCAATTTTAGAAAAAGGCTGTAGCGTAACAAGATGTGGGAAAAGTCAAGGGGTCTGAATACTTTACGAGTGCACTGTATTACCTCAATGGCATTGTCTATGTGAAGTAATTTTCAAGTTTATTATTATTTTTTAAATTGGTAAGCCTATAAGTACAGAAATATAATTTCCTGTAATACATTTTGTTAGTCAAAGGACTCAAACATCCAAACTATTCTCTTCATTGACTGACATCTATTGGTAGTGCATTTCAATGTTATTTACTTTGAATATTCTTCAAGCATTTGACTCCTTTCACACTGTATTTTGATACCTTTTGAAAAATCTAAATAATGCTATTTTGTCATTTTAGGCCTTTAGGCAAGTAGCCTAGTGTAGGCTAATGACCTTCATAAACAGAAGTGCAATGTGATCTTGGTGAAAACAGTTATTGGACAGTTGGATGTGAATGGGATGTTTTGGAAATTTTTGTGTTGTGTATTTTGGTAAATAAAGGTCAGAATTGTTTAAACAAAACATCAGCTTTTTTTCGTTTTTATTTAGTGGTGGTTGTCAAGCCTAGATGTCAAGAAGGTTTTAGAATCTGCAAAGTTGGGTGAATGATGGTAGCTGCTGATTCAATGCCAAGAAACAACGTTCCAAAGTGGGAAAGCTTCATAATCACTCAAAATCAGCTTCACAGTGGTCGGTTGACTTAAAATATGCCTTTAGTCGAGTTCAGTATGTAGAACGTATAGAATCTATTCTGGGAACAGACAACTATACAGACTATGTCTGGTTTTGTGGCCTATCCACCACCTCAACTGTTCACCCCTCTTCTAAATTGTGAGGTCCCCCCAGAAAATGTTAAACCATTCATAATAAATGTAATAATCAAGAAAGTCTTGTATATATTTTCTACCTATGTGGGTTCCAGGACTATGAGAACACTGACTTCTGGTGCTGTGCGGTGTGGAAGGAAGGAAAGCAAGGAGGAGGTGGAGGATGTGTTTCCCAGTACCTGGGTGGTGGGCAAGAAGGTCATTTCGCCTCCAGTCAATGGCAGGAAAGTCCTGAAAGACACAAGCCAGGAGCAAATTGGACAGCATATGACCTTGTTAAGGTCAAACTATTCTCAGGTACTGAAGCATCTAACCCACCACGTACAGTGCATTCGGAAAGTATTCAGACCCCTTGACTTTTTCCACATTTTGTTACATTACAGCCTTGTTCTAAAATGGATTAAATCGTTTTTTCCCCTCATCAATTTACAAAAATACCCCATAATGACAAAGTAAAACAGGTTGTTAGAAATTTTAGCAAATGTATAAAAAAACTACTGAAATATCACATTTACATAAGTATTCAGACCATTTACGCAGTACTTTAAAGCAATTATGGCAGCGATTACAGCCTCCAGTCTTCTTGGGTATGACGCTACAAACTTGGCACACCTGTATTTGGGGAGTTTCTCACATTCTTCTCTGCAGATCATCTCAAGCCCTGTCAGGTTGGATGGGGAGCGTCACTCCACAGCTATTTTCAGGTCTCTTCAGAGATGTTCGATTGGGTTCAAGTCTGGGCTCTGGCTGGGCCACTCAAGGACATTCAGAGACTTGTTCCGATGCCACTCCTGTATTGTCTTGGCTTTGTGCTTTGGGTTGTTGTCCTGTTGGAAGGTGAACCTCCGCCTCAGTTTGAGGTCCTGAGCGCTCTGGAGCAGGTTTTCACAAGGATCTCTCTGTACTTTGCTCCATTCATCTTTCCCTCGATTCTGATTAGTCTCTCAGTCCCTGCTGCTGAAAAACATCCTCACAGCATTATGCTGCCACCAACATGCTTCACCGTATGGGATGGTGCCAGGTTCCTCCAGAATTGATGCTTGGCATTCAGGCAAAAGGGTTCAATCTTGGTTTCATCAGACCAGAGAATCTTGTTTTTCATGGTCTGAGTCAAAGCGGGCTATCATGTGCCTTTTACTGAGGAATGGCTTCCGTCTGGCCGCTCTACCATAAAGGCCTGTTTGGTGGTGTTGTAGAGATGGTTGTCCTTCTGGAAGTTTCTCCAATCTCCACAGAGGAACTCTTGAGCTCTGTCATTGGTCATCGGGTTCTTGGTCACCTCTCRGACGAAGGCCCTTCTCCCCGGATTGCTCAGTTTGGCCGGTCGACCAGCTCTAGGAAGAGTCTTGGTGGTTACAAAATTCTTCCATTTAAGAATGATTGAGGCCACTTCTTGGGGACCTTCAATGCTGCAGACATTTTTGTTACCCTTCCCCAGATCTGTGCCTCGACACAATCCTGTCTCGGAGCTCTACAGACAATTCCTTTGACCTCATGGCTTGGTTTTTGCTCTGACATGCATGAAAATGTAATTATGTTGAAACCATTGGAAATATAACTGATGCGTGCCACTGCACTGTACGGAGATTATGAGGTGCAAGTCTCGCTCTGTTTGCTACAAATATACACTACCATTCAAAAGTTTGGGGTCACTTAGAAATGTCCTTGTTTTTGAAAGAAAAAAAGTGCACCGAGGCCTCTCACTCTTAATATTCTGGTTAGAGCCAGTTTGCGCTGTTCTGTGAAGGGAGTAGTACACAGCGTTATACGAGATCTTCAGGGCAGTTTTATTGTTTCATTAATCAGAACTACAGTTTTCAGCTGTGCTAACATAATTGCAAAAGGGTTTTCTAATGATCAATTAATTAGCCTTATAAAATTATGAACTTGGATTAGCTAACACAACGTGCCATTGGAACACAGGAGTGACGGCTTCTGATAATGGGCCTCTGTACGTCTATGTAGATATTCCATAAAAAATCAGCCGTTTCCAGCTACAATAGTCATTTACAACATTAACAATGTCTACACTGTATTTCTGATCAATTTCATGTTATTTTAATGGACAAAAAAATGTGCTTTTCTTTCAAAAACAAGGACATTTCTAAGTGACCCCAAACTTTTGAACGGTGGTGTATGTTGTAACTAACACAAATCTTAAAGGGATAGTTTGATATTTTGGCAATTAACCCCTTTTTACCTTTTTTCACTCTGACTAAGTAGGACAAAGGGCGTAATTCCCCAAATCTCTCACTATCAGAAATATTTAAAATGAACTAAAGTAAATCTCACTTTTAAAAGTTAATATTCTGTTAACTCGTACCCAAATAATGTTGACTCATCTTATACAGGTATTTGTGGCCAAAGTATAAATTGGAGAAAAAAAACTCTTAAAAAAAAAAAACACCTCAAACTTCTATCTCAAACTGACTGTTTCAAAATTGCTTGCTATTTCCTCATAGAGGATGATGTCAGTAAATGTAAGATATAAAAATATTACCTTATTTGAGGTCACTGAATAAGATACAATTATGCTGGTCTCACGTCCCTCTTTAGTTTTGTTTACGCTAAGGCTTGGTCATATACTATTGGTTAACAACCAATACTCAAAATGTTTTAAACACAGCTCGAGCTACTCTGTATGGTTTCAGAATCTCTGGAGGAGTGTGAAGGGTACAGTAGGTCCAGTGATGAGCTGACTGACAACGGAGACAACACGTGAGCCCAACACGCAGACGAAAAGGAAGACGGGCGAGGGACATGTTACTGGTCAGTGTGAGACGTCCAAAACATAGACGTTGATTAATTAGGATTGTTTATGTAGAACAGTGTGTTTAACTAACATTTGATTTCCATAAACTTTTACAAAAGACACTGGGCAGATACCTCAAGGAGGACCCCATGGAGATGGGACACACAGGTGAGAGAATGTTTCGATTGTATTCGGCCACTGTTTTACTTTCACTGTACTAGCTATATGTATGAAACACAATTTTGTAGTGTTACATGAAGTGTAAGTGTACTCATACATGTATACTCATTGCCTGTTTGTTGAAAGTTGTGGCAGGTTCATCAAACTCCCTCTGCTCTTCTCTTCAGAAACGTTCAACTCTGGAACCCTGGAGGAAAGTTCTGCAGTTCTAGAAGCAGAACCTCATCTCGATCCCTACATCTACCAGTGTTATTTCCCATTGGTTTGCCACACACATGGTCTATGTCAGTTTGAGGCACTGTATACTACATGACCAAAAGTATGTAGAACATCTTATGCTCGTCGAACATCTCATTCCAAAATCACGGGCATTAATATGGAGTTGGTTCCCCCCTTTGCTGCTATAACAGCCTCCATTCTTCCAGGAAGGCTTTCTACTAGATCAGGTATTCCCAAACTGGGGTACGCGTACCCCTGCCGTCGGTAGTACGCCAAATAAAAAAAGTAATTCACATTTATTAAAAAGAAAGGTGAATCTGTACTGATGGCGCAAAGGCCATGACAGGGAGACATAGTGGAGTGGTAACGCTCGTGCAAGCAGTTGCTCCTGACACCACTTGGGTACACATCCACCGAGAGGCTTTTGCTGCCAAGGGAATGCCTGGCAACGTGAAAGACATTTTGGACACTACAGTGAAAATGGTTAACTTTGTTAAAGCAAGGCCCCTGAACTCTCGTGTATTTTCTGCACTATGCAATGATATGGGCAGCGACCATGTAACGCTCGTTATCAAGGGGCAAAGTATTGACACTTTTTTTTTTTTAAATTGAGAGGCGAGCTTAAAGTTTTGACTGACCATAATTTTCACTTGTCTGACTGCTTGCATGATGATGAGTTTCTCACACGACTGGTCTATCTGGGTGATGTTTTTTCTCACCTGAATGATCTGAATCTAGGATTACAGGGACTCCGTAACTATATTCAATGTGCAGGACAAAATTGAGGCTATGATTAAGAAGTTGGAGCTCTTCTCTGTCTGCATTAACAAGGACATCACACAGGTCTTTCCATCATTGTATTCTTTTTTTGTGTGCAAATGAACTCAAGCTTACGGACAATGTCAAATGCGATATAGCGAAGCACCTGAGTGAGTTGGGTGCGCAACTACGCAGGTACTTAACCAAAACGGATGACAGAAACAACTGGTTTCGTTATCCCTTTTGTGCCCTGCCTCCAGTCCACTTACCGATATCTGAACAAGAGAGACTCATCGAAATTGCAACAAGCGGTTCTGTGAAAATTGAATTTAATCAGAAGCCACTGCCAGATTTCTGGATTGGGCTGCGCTCAGAGTAGGATGCCTTGGCAAATCACGCTGTTAAGACACTGATGCCCTTTGCAACTACCTACCTATGTGAGAGTGGATTCTCAGCCCTCACTAGCATGAAAACTAAATAKAGGCACAGACTGTGTGTGGAAAATGATTTAAGACTGAGACTCTCTCCAATACAACTCAACATTGCAGAGTTATGTGCGTCCTTTCAAGCACACACTTCTCATTAACCTGTGGTGAGTTATTCACAATTTTCGATGAACAAATAAGGTTTTATATATAAGATGGTTAAATATTATTATTATTTGTGCCCTGGTCCTGTAAGAGCTGTTTGTCACTTCCCACGAGCCGGGTTGTGACAAACTCACACTCATTCTTATGTTTAATACATATATCTTATAGTGTGTGTGTGGCAGGCTTACAATGATGGCAAAAAACAACTAGAGTCAATTAGAGTGCACTGACCTTGGTGCTAGAGGGGGTACAGAGCTGGAGGTTGAATGTTTGAAGGGGTACGGGACTATAAAAACGTTTGGGAACCACTGCACTAGATGTTAGAACATAGCTTTGGGGACTTGCGTCCATTCAGCCTTGAGCATTAGTGAGGTCGAGCACTGATGTTGGGCGATTAGGGTTGGCTCGCAGTCGGCGTTCCAGTTCATCCCAAAGGTGTTCGATGGAGTTGAGGTAAGGGCTCTGTGCAGGCCAGTCAAGTTCTTCCACGGCAATCTCGATAAACAATTTCTGTATGGACCTCGCTTTGTTCCCGACAAACAGTTATTGTGCTGACATAGCTTCCAGAGGCAGTTTGGAACTCGGTAGTGAGTGTTGCAACCGAGGACAGACGATTTTTACGAGCTTCAGCACTCGGCGGTCCAGTTCTGTGAGCTCGTGTGGCCTACCACTTAACGGCTGAGCTGTTGTTGCTCCTAGATGTTTCAACCTCACAATAACAGCACTTACAGTTGACCGTGGCAACTCCAGCAGGGCAGAAATTTGACGAACTGACTTGTTGGAAAGGTGGCATCCTATGACTGTGGCACGTTGAAAGTCACTGAGCTCTTCAGTAAGGCCATTCTACTGCCAGTGTTTGTCTGTGGAGATTGCAAGGCTGTGTGCTCGATTTTATACACCTGTCAGCAACGGTGTGGCTGAAATAGCTGAATCCACTAATTTGAAAGGGTGTCCACATACTTCTGTATATTCAGTTGAAGTCAGAAGTTTACTTACACCTTAGCCAAATACATTTAAATTACGTTTTTCACAATTCCTGACATTTAATCCTAGTAAAAAATCCCTGTTTTTGGTCAGTTAGGATCACCACTTTATTTTAAGAATGTGAAATGTCAGAATAACAGTAGAGAGAATGAATTATTTCAGCTTTTATTTCTTTCATCACATTCCCAGTGGGTCAGAAGTTTACATACACTCAATTAGTATTTGGTAGCATTGCCTTTACATTGTTTGACTTGGGTCAAATGTTTCGTGTAGCCTTCCACAAGCTTCCCACAATAAATTGGGTGAATTGTGGCCCATTCCTCCTGACAGAGCTGGTGTAACTGAGTCAGGTTTGTAGGCCTCCTTGCTCGCACACACTTTTTCAGTGCTGCTGACACATTTTCTATAGGATTGAGGTCAGAGCTTTGTGATGGCCACTCCAATACCTTGACTTTGTTGTCCTTAAGCCATTTGGCCACAACTTTGGCAGTATGCTTGGGGTCATTGTCCATTTGGAAGACCCATTTGCGACCAAGCTTTAACTTCCTGACTGATGTCTTGAGATGTTGCTTCAATATATCCCCATAATTTTCCTCCCTCATGATGCCATCTATTTTGTGAAGTGCACCAGTCCCTCCTGTAGCAAAGAACCCCCACAACATGATGCTGCCACCCCCCGTGCTTCACGGTTGGGATGGTGTTCTTTGGCTTGCAAGCCTCCCCCTTTTTCCTCCCAACATAACGATGGTCATTATGGCCAAACAGTTCTATTTTTGTTTCATCAAACCAGTTGACATTTCTCCAAAAAGTACGATCTTTGTCCCCATGTGCAGTTGCAAACCGTACTCTGGCTTTTTTATGGCTGTTTTTGAGCAGTGGCTTCTTCCTTGCTGATCGGCCTTTCAGGTTATGTCGATGTAGGACTCGTTTTACTGTGGATATAGATACTTTTGTACCTGTTTCCTCCAGCATCTTCACAAGGTCCTTTGCTGTTGTTCTGGCATTGATTTGCACTTTTCGCACCAAAGTACGTTCATCTCTAGGAGACAGAACGCGTCTCCTTTCTGAGCAGTATGACGGCTGCATGGTCCCATGGTGTTTATACTTGCGTACTATTGTTTGTATAGATGAACGTGGTACCTTCAGGCGTTTGGAAATTGCTCCCAAGGATGAACCAGACTTGTGGAGGTCTACAATTTTTTTTCTGAGGTCTTGGCTGATTTCTTTTGATTTTCCCATGTCAAGCAAAGAAGCACTGAGTTTGAAGGTAGGCCTTGAAATACATCCACAGGTACACCTCCAATTGACTCAAATGATATCAATTAGCCTATCAGAAGCTACTAGAGCCATGACAGAATTTTCTGGAATTTTCCGAGCTGTTTAAAGGCACAGTGAATTTAGTGTATGTAAACTTCTGACCCACTGGAATTGTGATACAGTGAATAATAAGTGAAATAATCTGTCTGTAAACAATTGTTGGAAAAATGACTTGTCATGCACAAAGTAAATGTCCTAACCGACTTGCCAAAACTATAGTTACAGAAGAAATTTGTGGAGTGGTTGAAAATCGATTTTTAATGACTCCAACCTAAGTGTATGTAAACTTCCGACTTCAACTGTATAGTGTATATGTTCTGATCAGCCTCTTTTGTGTTATTCAAGCCTTGACGACTCATTCAACGAGGAGAGCTACCTCATAGAGGGTGGACCACACTCTTCTACCTCATGTAAGACAGGCACAGTCTAATGGGACTGTGTGAATGTCCCATATGAGGGTATTGATATGTTTAATAATACATATTAATACATTACACATTTTATTGTATATAGTTGAAGAGAATGCATCATCCTTCTGTATGTGATTTACGTCCTTGCTAATTCCACTCTTGCTTTTTTTAGGGGATGCGGTTTTTCCTTCCTCACAGGCCAGAGAGGGAACATACCTAAAGTATGTGCTGCAGCTGAAGAATGTAACCTTGGCACTACCAATGCCAAAGCAGATAGATAAGTGCTGTGGAATTAAATGTCCTCCCTCTGAAAAATGATTTGTGTGTTTTTAGTGGACAGGATATGATGGGAAACCTTTTGAATCCAACCAAAAGTTTTCCTCTTCCAAATGACCGAGTATAACGTTTATTTATTCAATCTGGTCAGTCACACAGAAATGCTTATGGCCTGTGTCGCGGAACCACATTAAGCCTATTCCATGTTTAAAAGCCATTTCCATTGAGCATGCTTTTCCATCCAGGTGTAGGTTTAATCAGGATCTGGGGAAAATGGCCCATAAAGATACAATTCCATTGTACCACATTCTGACTCCTCCAGAGTTTCAGGAGCTGGTCCTGGATCTGCTGTTGGAAATCAGTCAGTCAGTGAAGGAGCTGGTAAGGGGGGGGGGGGAGTTCTGTAACACTGGGATTCTACTGAGGGTTCTGGACCTGGAACAGACTTCCAGTTTGTGTGTAGAATCCTGGAAGACATGGCCAACCTGGAGAGAGTTCTAGAGCCTCCGGAGGTAGCTGGCCAGATGGTATGTGGATCTGCAGAGGAGCATTGAATGACAAACTGGCATCAATGAATTTACCTCGACTTAAAGTTGTAGGTGTAACTCCAATACATATTGAATAATACATTTTTTGTTCGTTTTTTTTTGTATGTTTTTCAGAAACAGTTTCTGAGTAGGATCGGTGGGAACACGTTGAGGGACAATGTCACCGGAGTGATGGAAAAGTGGGCACACACTGGCTAAAATACTGTTGTACTCCTGTGTAAATCTCTCTTTCTGTGACTGCTATTTGATGGGTAACAGTGTTCTCGTACTAGGCTGATAACCAATGAACTGATGAGCAACTTCAACATGAAAGGAAGGAAATGGACCAAGAAGAGTTCTCACACACTCCCTGAGCAAAATCTTTATTGGTAAGAGTACAGAGTATATGAGCAGAGTGGAGCGGTCTGAAATAACGCTTATCGCTCACTGAGCCAGCGCTCCACATTCTTTACAACCACACCGCAAAAAACGTTCCTCAAACACAGAAGAAAAAAAACGCTGCTCAAAATTTACTCCATTCATTCAAATCACCATTTCACCAACACCCATCTATTTTTGTGACTACCTGGACCTACCATTTGCTTTTGAAATATTGAAGCCAGATGAAGGAAAAAGGAAACCYCACACTGCTCTTGATAGTATCACCGATATTTAATAAGCTTACGTATCGGCCTTCGTCAGAGCTTTTGTGATTTTTTGAAATTTGCACCCTTATGTAGAACTGGCCCCACCCACATCCGTTCTACAAATCGAAGGGGGTTGGAGGCAAAGCACTCCCTCTTGGTCCTCATTTTTGTAAGTTACCTTGATTTTGCACCTGTATGTTTTGATCAGTTTCTTTCTCGATAATATCTAACGAACTCCATGACAGTAGCTAAAGCAAAGGGGCTATAGCAGTACACAAGTAGACTTCAAATGCATGCTGGGCCCGGGCATGCCCTGAGCTAGTGAAGTGAATTGAGCACTACTGGAGTTAAATTGGAGTGTACAAGGCGGCGACGATCCAGCCTTTGGGGAAACTCACTCTCGCTTCAGTCAAATTGGACACGCTCTGCTCCGCTCATATACTCTAAGAGTCACACAGCAAAAGCATGACATGTTATGTGACTGAATGAGCAGTAGTAGGCTATTATGTCTTCAATGCCTTATCTGATTATCATTTTATGTGCCAAGTTTAAGTGACATTTGTTTTCGATTGTCTTACATGTGATCAGGGTTTCAAAGGGTATATTGCTGGTAACTTTTGCAAACTTTAAAAAAAAATGTAAATGTATCACATGACATCTAGTGTCCTTTTTGGGTACTTGAGCTCATGACAGGTGTCTAATTATTCTGGCCCTCAAGATTATTACAAAAATAATAGAATGACTAAGCAGTAAAACTTTATCCTAAATATAAACCATTAACTTGGTGAATACCGTTGGTGTTTAATAGGATTTCAACATGAAATATCCTTTGTTTTACACATTTGACTATGTCAATATGTCTTTGTTTTAAATGTTTTGGCACAAATGGTGGCAGTTGTGAAAAAATCAATAGTTGGAAGAGTTGCAGTTATTTGAAAATAATGTCATTGTTAAATAGATGTTA
Source organism: Salvelinus sp. IW2-2015 (assembly GCF_002910315.2). Classification (NCBI taxonomy): domain Eukaryota; kingdom Metazoa; phylum Chordata; class Actinopteri; order Salmoniformes; family Salmonidae; genus Salvelinus; species Salvelinus sp. IW2-2015. Next base: position 6,405,566 of record NC_036851.1, on the reverse strand, counting down.
TTTATTAATTAGGCTATTTTTTATTTATCCATATGGTCTATCTAATAGAAACTCATGGACATAGAAAGTTAAAAAATATATACTATTATTATACACAGTACCAGTCAAAAGTTGACACCTATTCTTTCCAGGGTTTTTATTTTTACTATGTTCCACATTGTAAAATAATAGTGAAGACAAAACTAACACCAATGGAATCATGTAGTAACCAAAAAAAGTGTTGTACAAATTAAAATATGTTTTATATTTGAGATTCTTCAAAGTAGCCACCCTTTGCCTTGATGACAGCTTTGCACACACTTGGCATTCTCTCCTCTTGAGCCGGGAAATTCAATGCAAGGTGCCCCCAGGCATCACACTCAAAACACCTCCTTTGGTCTCCATCTACCTGGGGTCGGTGGAGGCGGGTCGGATCTTCCCGGGCCATCTCTCCGCGGCCCTTTGGCCCCGCTGATGGTCGGTTTAGGATATACGGCGGTGAGGGTGTCCTTCCGTCCCCTCGGATGGGTCCTCGGCCCGGCTCCCCTTCAGCAGGGCCTCGGCGTTCTGATGCGTCTCCACTGCTCCGACTGCTATCAACTCGTCCATGCTGATGCTGCATAAACATCAACCCTGATCTGACCACGTTATCCGAATGCCCACATTCTCCACCACTTGTGGCAGACCAGGGGATTTGGTCAAGACGTTTACACAGATCAGACACAGACAAAATTGTATTAGCTCGGTTTCACGGATGTTTATTTAAAATAATAATAAGTCCTCCAGAATATCGTCTACTGGGCTCGGGTCTTGCTGTATCCTGTGGGGAACAAAACCGTCCGCCCTCGTTTATCTCTTATACTGAGCACGACTATACAGAAGTAATCTCTCTTCCCCAGTCCCCACCCCCATGTGCTGCCCTTCTGTCAGCTTTATGGTACTCGTCCAGCTGGTGAGCAATCAGCCACTTGATTACTCACCAACCACAATCAGCCCCAATTAGTCCTGGCGGGAGAGCCCTTCGAGACCTGGCACATCCTGCAGAGGGATCCATCGCCGCGTGATGTAGACTCCATCTGTCACCAGGCCTCGACGAGTCTCCCCCTGGTGGCCAACCTGCGGTACGCCACAATCCCTAATCCCTAACTAGTGTTCTCTCCTCTCCGAACCTCTGCCTATATTCCAGACTTCATCATGATCACCCACCCATATGCCACTGAGTCTGCTGTCATGCACCTGATGGCCAACATACTGAATACGCCCCGGACAGACGTGGAGGGGGATGCCTACAAAAAAGTTGTAGGTATTATTTATTCCCTGCGGTAGTAGAATATTAATTAATTGGTAATGCCAGAGAAGTCGGTGTTTTGGAGGATATATGGGCAGGGGTTTGTCTCGTGCCAGCAAACCGTGCCAATATATCCTCAACACCGAGGGCATTATCACTTTTATTCAACGGGTTACCAACATATCAAATATTGATTTACATATTTTAATTAAAAATGTTATTTTGATAAATTTATTCATACTATTTCATCCTTCCACAAGATATAGTCCCAACATAAATATAGGGTTGCTACCCAAGTAGGCTGGTCTTTCGTTCTATTGGTTCGGTTGCCAGAGACGCGACCCAGTCGTTCATTCTAAATGTTCCATTGCCATACTGACTGGCAACGTTCTTATCGCTTGCTAGCTAGCAAACTACGGCTAACTTACAGTCACGTCAAACATTGCAGACAGAATAACAGCAAAATAGGTGCATTTGTGTTTAAGCTGTTTTTAGCTACATTTATTTACATCCATCCATAACAATGAGCTAATGATACGCAGTTTTGCCTGGCATAGAAAATGTGCTTTCTCGTCAGGACACTGTTGTTCAGAGGAGCTAGCCAACAACAGAACTAACACAATCACTTCAAACTGAAGCTGGAAAGACAGCAAACTAGCTGAATTTCGTTTTACCTGTTTTCTATTCACATTTATTTGTATATATCCATAAACATTATGCCAGCTGATTCATGATTTAGACTGGCTGAGAAAAGCTGCCTGCTTGTCTGTCTCGTCTCGACTCCCAAGTTCATTACTATGGGACAGCTGGCGACCGAATTTCAATATTGAAAAAATGTTGCAAATGTCAGAGAGACAGACAGCAAGGTTTATACAACTCTTTTCTGTTGAAAATCAAATTCTAGTCTAAAAGAAATGGGAGATAATGTCTAGGTGGTTTTTATAGTGGAGATCAAGTTTATAAATTGCCTGGCTGGGCTGATGAGACAGTGGATTGCGCTGAGAGATCGAACAGAGTAAATAGGCATATCACCGTCATAGCTTTAGCCGGTGGTAACTTGTGGAAGACTCAAGGTTGCCAAAGGTGCTTCAACAAAGTACTGAGTAAAGGGTCTGAATACTTATGTAAATGTGATATTTCAGTTTTTTATTTTTAATACATTTGCAAAAATTTCTGAATCTGTTTTTGCTTTGTCATTATGGGATATTGTGTGTAGATTGATGAGGATATATTTTTAAATCAATTTTTAGAAAGAGGCTGTAACGTAACAAAATGTGGAAAAAGTCAAGGGGTCTAAATACTTTTCCCGAATGCGCTATAGATTGCATTATTTTAAGTCTGGTTATGACCCCTACATAAGAGTGTCAAAACCTACCACACAAGACAAAACATTCCATTACACCATAGCCTACTTGTCAACAGTATGTTTAGGTTATTTAAAACATATTAAATTGTCATTGTAATTGTGCACACGTGGATTTCAGACATGCACCTACCTCAATGCTCTGTTTCTGATGACTGGGATGAATGCAGGAGCAGATTTCAGGAACAGCACAAGACTCCCTCTTTGTGACTGATGACTGACATAAGGGCATGTACGTGATAGGCTTATCTGGCTTGTATGATTATGATGTTTATAATGCTTCTTGACAGTGTCATAAAGTGTATTTTCTACAAGTTATTTAAAATATGATGAAAAGAACATGCCTGTAAAGGCTTCGTTACAACAACAAAGGACTTAAGAAACAAACTTTAAAACGAAAGGAAAGTTCTTGGCAGGGAAACAACACATTTGAATAAATGTGGGTTTTGACACTTATGTAGGGGTCATAAGCAGCAATAAAATGCAAAATATGTCACAACAGGTGTAAATATGAGTCATGACAGTGTTATGACCATATTATGACAGGTTATGTCAGCTGTTCTTACATATTATGACATGTTTATGACCATGTCATAACATGTTATGACGCTGGGTGTCAAGTAAAGTGTTACCGAAAAATCTGATTTTGGAACCAGTCCTATTGGACTCCTATGGGATTATATCCCAATACAAGAATCCAATAGAAAAACCCTATCAGATTTTGGAACCAATCTTATAGGATAAAATCGTGTAGGATAGGTCCAATAGGATTCTATCTTATAGTATAAAACCCAAGACGATAGGTTCCCAAAATCTGATAGGATTTTATTTTGGATTATAATATAATTTTTTAAATTGGAATTCTATAGGAATTTTTGACTAGGGAGAATGCATAACATTTACATTTACATTTAAGTCATRTAGCAGACGCTCTTATCCAGAGCGACTTACAAATTGGTGCATTCACCTTATGATATCAGTGGAACAACCACTTTACAATAGTGAATCTAACTCTTTTAAGGGGGGGGGGGGGGGGGGTTAGAAGGATTACTTTATCCTATCCTAGGTATTCCTTAAAGAGGTGGGGTTTCAGGTGTCTCCGGAAGGTGGTGATTGACTCCTGACCTGGCGTCGTGAGGGAGTTTGTTCCACCATTGGGTGCCAGAGCAGCGAACAGTTTTGACTGGGCTGAGCGGGAACTGTACTTCCTCAGAGGTAGGGAGGCGAGCAGGCCAGAGGTGGATGAACGCAGTGCCCTTGTTAAGAGCATAAGAGGAAATGGGAGTCACGTGGAATGACTCATGACTGCAGGTGTGGCAGTAATACGGTCACAGCAACAGCCCTAGTCCAGACACAAGAAGGAATCGCCGTTGATGTGTGTGCGGGATGGCTGTTCCGACAGCCCTGGCTACTCAGCAAAATACACCAACTACAGCTTTATGGATGATGCCACAATGGACTTGAGTCTCTCTTTCCTCTCCAGCAGCATACTACCCTGCATCCCACTGCTGGCTTGCTTCTGAAGCTAAGCAGGGTTGGTCCAGGTCAGTCCCTGGATGGGAGACCAGATGCTGCTGGAAGTGGTGTTGGAGGGCCAGTAGCAGGCACCCTTTCCTCTGGTCTAAAAAATATATCAATGCCCCAGGGCAGTGATTGGGGACATTGCCCTGTGTAGGGTGAAGTCTTTCGGATGGGATGTTAAACGGGTGTCCTGACTCTGTGGCCACTTAAGATCCCATGGCACTTATTGTAAGAGTAGGGGTGTTAACCCTGGTGTCCTGGCTAAATTCCCAATCTGTCCTTCATACCATCATGGCTACCTAATCATCCCCAGCTTACAATTGGCTCATTCATTCCCCCCTTCTCTCCCCTGTAACTATTCCCCAGGTCAGTCGCAGTGGAAGGAGGAATGCCTTGGAGTTCAGCAGTGGTCACCAACTGGTCAATCGTGGTAGACTGGTCAAGTCCAGTGTTCCCTCTAAACTGGGTGCGCAGTAGCCGAGACTGCCGTGCTGCTCCCCGGGGAAGAAATATTAGCCCAACGAGATTGAACTTCACTCAACTTTCTAGAGCAGTGTTCACCATCCGGTCAATCGCAGTAGACTGGTCGATCTTCAAGGCATTCCTAGGCGATCACCAAACATTTCTGTAACAAAACCAACGATAAAGCCTTGTGTTCCTATTTTCTTTGTATCGTTGACGGAAGGTGCACCCGATTCAGCTGGTCTGTGCGCCGGGTAAGCAACTGTTGCCATTTTGAACCATTTCATGTGTCTGAAGGTACAAACTCTGCCTTCCCCCCCCAGAGAGCAAATCAAGTGCACTATAGGTTTACCGCTGACCAATCAGATGGCTCAGATTACCGTGTATGCAGGAATGTAGCAGGCATAAAAGAAAGCTACAGCAAAATTCATACTGTGAGTTTTCAAAAAGTTTAAAACCATGACTAGAGGGAGACTGTCTACGAATTTGTGCATGAGGCAGAAATAGTGAGGTGTGACATGAGTTTTGCCATCAGCTGGAAGACGGTGTCCCTTTTTGGTCAGTGTCAGTGGAGGAAAGGGAGAGCGGAGGGATGTTGAGAGGCGACCCTCAGTCTCCTTCCTGCTCTCTCCCTCCACTGAGACTGACCATCAGATGCAGGCACCATCAGCCCAGTAAATACAATTTAAAAAGGAAATGTAAATGTATGTACACTCAGCTGTGCCTCACAACGGATCTATTACTGGTGTGATCATATAACCTACCTCAAATTTTGAAATCTATCTTTTTTTAAACAGCCCCAACAACAATACATTGGCAGGGGAATTCAAGCAAAGCCAATATGCACTTATAATGTATTGGGCCTATAGCTTACTGCACAAACCTCATTGCTACAGTACAGTTTTTAATTGGTTAATGTTGCATAAGCTTTCGTTTTTTAAGTCATGTAAAAACAAAATCTGAGCGGTAGATCTCGGCTTGCATTTTGACTCAGAAAAGGTTGGTGACTACTGTTCTGTAGTTTTCCCTGTTAACACTATCAACATTACCATTTACTGTGGCAATTTTGATCTGATCAATGCAATATGAGCCACTTTCAATGCTTGGTTGACCCCATTGCTAATTGGAGCTCTGACCCCGCCCTCTCGTCAGGGGATACAGCTGTCTTCAATTACAGACTCCTTCTGCGCTGGATATAAGCCAGTGTTTCTTTGTTAGGAGGAGAGAGAGCTTCTGGGTATGTCCTGTATTGGTTGTTGCGTGGAGAGAGAGTTTCTTTTTTGGTATGTCTTGTTTTGCTCGGCGAGAGCTTCTTGGTATGTCCTGTGTTGGTTGTTGCTCAGAGAGAGCTTCTTGGTATGTCCTGTGTTTTGTTGTTGGTCTGTATAATTTTGAAAGTATTTTGTAGCCAGTCCTTCTGATGTTTGTGTATGCCATAGGACTGTGTTTTTGATTAGTGAAATTGTTCACTTTTTAAGTTTATTCTTTTTCATTTGTTCCCAGAGGGGAAGGCACCTTAAGAGTGCTTAGGCAAGAGGCCTGTGGGCATATATATATATACTTGTAGTATGTGCCATGTCTATGCACACTAGGTAGGACCTGGGTGGACCATCCCCTGTATTTTGGTTGGTGTTAGGTAAGTAATGGGTAGAGCCCCCCCCCCCCTCTCCTAACTTTCTTTGCTTTGGTTCCGTCCAGCCCCTTTTCCCTAAATTACCGCGTGAAGGAATACATGACCTGTTAACTGTATATTCTGCCTCTGTCATCCTTACCCACACCTACAGTCACATACCTCTTTCACTCCATGTGGAGTTGAGCGTAGCATGGTGTTGCGTTCACTCCAATAGGGGAGTGATTGCTTACGATGAGCACAAGGTGCTCTGAGATTGGAGGAAATCACGACTGCAGTAATGCAACGTTGCATATACTCTAGGTCTTATTCTAATTATCTTTGTGTGTTGTGGTTACCTCGTTTTGTAAGAAGAGATATCGACTCTACCTAACAGCATATCTATGGTGGCAGAGTCGATAGTGCACTGGGCTTTGAGCCGGAAGGTTGAGGGTTTGCGCAACACGCCATACATGTTTCAGTGGAGTCATAAGTGTAATGACGGCTGTCAGGCCATCAGAATGCACGGTCCGACTGTAAGGGGGCTGAGATTATTTTGTGGTGCATTTCAGGTCTTGCAGGGTCCAGCATGCCAGACAACCTGCTTTCTACCAATCAAAGGACTGCCTGGGATGTTTTGACAGCGGGGAACTGGACGAAGGGCTGGCCATCAGATTATGATGTTTTGCTACAGTTGAAGTCGGAAGTTTACATACTCCTTAGCCAAATGCATTTAAACTCAGTTTCACAATTCCTGACACTTAATCCTAGTAAAAATTCCCTGTCTAAGGTCAGTTAGGATCACCACTTCATTTTAAGAATGTGAAATGTCAGTGATTTATTTCAGCTTTTATTTCTTTCATCACATTCCCAGTGGGTCAGAAGTTTACATACACTCAATTAGTATTTGGTAGCATTGCCTTTAAATTGTTTAACTTTGGTAAAATGTTTCGGGTAGCCTTTCACAAGCTTCCCACAATAAGTTGGGTGAATTTTGGCCCATTCCTCCTGACAGAGCTGGTGTCAGGATTGTGGGCCTCCTTGCTCGCACACTCTGCTTCAGTTCTGCCCACCAATTTTTCCAACAATTGTTTAGACTATTTCACTTATAATTCACTCTCACAATTCCAGTGGGTCAGAAGTGCCTTTAAACCGCTTGCAAAAATCCAGAAATTTGTCAAAGGTTAATTGATGTAATTTGAGTCAATTGGAGGTGTACCTGTGGATGTATTTCAAGGCCTACATTCAAACTCAGTGCTGCTTTGCTTGACATCATGGGAAAATCAAAAAGAAATCAGCCAAGTCCTCAGAAGAAAACATTTTAGCCCTCCAAGTCTGGTTCATCATTGGGAGCAATTTCCAAATGCCAGAAGGTACCATGTACATCTGTACAAACAATAATACGCAAGTTTAAACACCATGGGACTACGAAGCCATCATACCGCTCAGGAAGGAGACGCGTTCTGTCTCCTAGAAATGAACGTACTATGGTGTGAAAAGTGCAAATCAATCCCATAACAACAGCAAAGGACCTTGTGAAGATGCTGGTGGAAACGGGTACACAAGTATCTATATCCACAGTAAAACGAGTCCTATGTTGACAACCTGAAAGGCCGCTCGGCAAGGAAGAAGCCATGGCTCCAAAACCAATATAAAAAGCCAGTCTACGGTTTACAACTGCACATGGGGACAAAGATTGTACTTTTTGGAGAAATGTCCTCTGGTCTGATGAAATAGAACCTTTTGGCCATAATGACAATCGTTATGTTTGGAGGAAAAAGGGGGAGGCTTGCAAGCCAAAGAACACCATCCCAACCGTGAAGCACGGGGGTGGCAGCATCATGTTGTGGAAGTGCTTTGCTGCAGGAGGGGCTGGTGCACTTAACAAAATAGATGGCATCATGAGGCAGGAAAATTATGTGAATATATTGAAGCAACATCTCAAGACATCAGTCAGGAAGTTAAAACTTGGTCCATGTTACACAAATGTTCGATAAAGTACCTCTTTACATCCAAAAACCTCCATTTTGTTGGCACTTTGTTCAGTAATCCAATGGCTCTTATGCGGTCACAAGAGGCAGACAAACTCTAAATTGTATCTGTAAAGTTCGTAGAAACATGTCAAACGATGCTTATATTCAATCCTCAGGTTGTTTTTAGCCTAAATTATCAACAATATTTCAACCGGACAAAAGCTTCGTCAATATAAAAGGAAAACAAGAAAGGCGTGCTCTCGGTCGCTCGCAGTAACCAGCTCTGAGGACATCCCAGGGTCCACTCACTCATTGACATTCTCCCTCATTTTCAGAATAAAAGCCTGAAACAATGTCTAAAGACTGTTCACAACTAGTGGAAGCCGTAGGGAACGGAATCTGGGTCCTATCCCTTTAAATGGTGGATAGGCTTTCATTGGAAAAACAGCCATTTCAAAGTAATGGCACTTCCTGGATGGATTTTCCTCAGGTTTTCGCATGCCATTTCAGTTTTGTTATACTCACAGACATTATTTTAACAGTTTTAGAAACTTGAGTGTTTTCTATCCAAATCTACTAATTATATGCATATCCTAGCTTCTGGGCCTGAGTAGCAGGCAGTTTTACTTTGGGCACGCTTTTCATCCGGAGGTGAAAATAGTGCCCCCTACCCTAGTGAGGTTAAATGCTGCTGCATAACTAAGGTTACATGCCACAATATGTATACTGTAGCTAATGAATTAATACTAAGTGTATGTTGTGTAGTAAGAAGTTAGTCTCACTTCAAGAATTTGACCCCTCTCCTCCTCCAGAACTTAGCCAATTTTTGTTTAAATTGGTGGTGCACATGTAACAACCTGTMTTTGAGAAATGTCATCTAATCTTTTAAGAGTTTTCATTGTCTGCTTATATGCCACTGTTATTTATCCAACAGTCCTGAAATGGTGTACTCGGAAAATGCTGTAAGAACGGCCCATGTTCTGAATTCTGTCGTTTTCCATTTCAAATGTGCTGAACCAATAGGCATATCGACTCTCGCTCATTAATGTCTTAAACAAAATTATAGCTTGCCTCTTATCTGCTCATTGTTTCCTTATGTCATAGTTTGTACATCTCACTTGTTATATAGGTCTATCTTATTGATCATTTTAGGCAATGTTGAAATGATGTATTTCATTGTTTTGCTTACTTTGTGTATTATATTTAGCGTGTGCTTTTCTCCACAAGGAGAGAATAGTATATAATGTTAGGTCGGTAACCATGTTTGCCAGTGATAGTTGGGGTCATACGTCAGATCAGTGGTCATGGTTGATATGCTTAAAAAAGTACTCCATAATAATATAAATGATAATTCACTGATGTATTATGTAACTACAACATATTTGTCTGGACAGCAACAAAAAACAACAACTCTAAAGCCATTTCCTTGTTTGCATAATTACTGCGCTTTGCATTTGCAGTCAAAACACGGTGGACAACTTCATTTACTGCCGTTTGCCTTGGTTTTTGTAGTTACTGCTAATTTCATACTCCATTTTCTCTTTAAAGCTACAATGTGTAACTTCTTGAGCGACCCGACCAATGTGCGTTATAGATGTCTCATTGAAAMCAAGTATAAGAAGCGGTAGCTGTTCTATGTGCACTATTTCTTTGCTTCCTGTTCTTAAGTTTAGTTWAAAAAAAAATTTACTTTCGGTTTTGTACACCAGCTTCAAAGCTGAAAATACAATATTTTTGGTTATGTAAAATACATTTCACAGCTATTTAGATGGTAGCACGGTTCTCTACAAATCTACTTTTTAATTAACAAAGGACATCAAGGACAACTAAATTCATAACAGCAATGCCAGCTGTATATGTTTGAGTGCATGTCTGGCACTATTACGTGTGTGTCCGTGTATACGCATGTGTACAAACACCTGCACGGCATCAGCCTCAGGCAAACGCTGTAAAAACACTGGCCCTATGTTTTTTTTAAACTTATCTTTGACCATCATGCTAACTCCATTCACACTTGTCTCCAATTCCACATTCCAACCCTCAGCCCATCCCACCTATCTCTGCTGGCCACKCTCAGATTTCTACGCAACATGTCTTTCAACTATGCTGTTTAACGTTCAATTTCAATCGAATAGAATCCACAGATAGCGAGTTGAAGATAAATACTTTTACATAGAGTATTAGTAATTGACTGAGCCGGTCTCTCCAGATCTCCTAACAGTACTATTTCTAGGGGCAATTTTAGATCAATGCTATGCATTTTCAGCCATTTCTGAACCTGAGACCAGAAACAGGCTGCCTGCCTGAGGGCAATATCAAAATAAATGGTCTATTGATTCTGTATCCTCAAAACAAAATCTGCAGAGCTTTGATGATTCTATGCCCCAAATATTCAAAATTTTGTTGGTGGCAAGTATTCTACATAATAATTTTAGTTGAAAGTCTTGAATCTTGCATCATTTTATATATCAACTCATGGAATCGGTATATCAAAAATCTCTTCCCAACTATTTTTGCAATCTGTATGACACAGTTGTCAACATCCTGGTCCTCAAATGAAACTGGTATACTTTCCTATTTTTATTCCTCCGCAAGTTGATCCTTTATATTGGGCAGACAGACCAGTTCCCTACCTCCTCCCGCTGCCTCCGTTTTTGGGGRAATGCTGTCATCAAATCAAATGTATTTATACAGCCCTTCTCTCAGCTGATATCTCAAAATGCTGTACAGAAACCCAGCCTAAAACCCCAAACAGCAAGCAATGCAGGTGTAGAAGCACYGTGGCTAGGAAAAACTCCCTAGAAAGGCCAAAACCTAGGAAGAAACCTAGAGAGGAACCAGGCTATAAGGGGTGGCCAGTCCTCTTCTGGCTGTGCCGGGTGGAGATTATAACAGAACATGGCCAAGATGTTCAAAATGTTCCTAAGTGAAAAGCATGGTCAAATAATAATTAGGAATAAATGTCAGTTGGTCTGTTAATGAGCCGATCATTGAGAGTATCTCTAACCGCTCCTGCTGTCTCTAGAAGTTGAAAACAGCAGGTCTGGGACAGGTAGCAGTTCGGTGAAAGGTCAGGGTTCCATAGCGCAGGCAGAACAGTTGAAATGGAGGAGCAGCACGGCCAGGTGGACCTGGGGACAGCAAGGAGTCATCATGCAGGATAGTCCTAGGCACGGTCCTAGGGCCTCAGGTCCTCCGAGAGAGAAGAAGAGAATAGAGAAAGCATACTTAAATTCACACAGGACAACCGGATAAAAAGGAGAAGAACTCCAGATATAACAGACTGACCCTAGCCCCTGTACATAAACTACTGCAGATAAAATACTGGTGGCTGAGACAGGAGGGGTCAGGAGACAGTGGCCCATCCGATGATAACCCGGACAGGGCCAAACACGCAGGATATAAACAACCACTTTTGCTAAAACACAGCCCCACACCCACTAGGGGATACTTCAACCACCAACTTCCATCCTGAGACAAGGCCGAGTATAGCCCCACAAGATCTCCGCCACGGCACAACCCAGGGGGGCGCCAACCCAATGTCTCAAATGGTGTACTCCTGGATTGAGCAGACTTCCCATACAATTCTGACAACTCTACCATTCCAACTTACATATATTTAAGAACAAAATACCCTTTTCAAACATCTTTCCAATAAATACAGGTATTTTATCAACCAGCACATGAGTTCAGCCATGATATTTGTTTCTCTTTCAGGGTAAATTGAAGCCACCTGTAAAGCTGGTTTGAAAAAGACAGATACTTTTGAAAAATATAATATTAATTTATTGAAAAGAGACATGGAATCTGCAAAGGCAAAAAAAACATTTCTAAAACAATGGATGAGTTTTCTTAGTAATCTACTTGAGAACAATTTAGGGTTCAAGTAAACTTTTAATAATAGTGAAGCTTTTAGAGAGATTAAGTGCTTTTTATAGTTAATTAATCATCTCAACCCCAATTCATAATAAAATAGACATGCTTTATTTTGTCTGGTTTAGCGTCCCAGATAAAGCGAAATATTTTATTTGAAAAAAACAAGTCATCAGGAGTAGGCAATGCCATAAGTAAGTGAGTAAACAGATATGACTAGGAGTTAATCCAGGGCATTTTCTTCATAATACAGGTATTTACCTTCTATGGTTGCAGGAATCTTGTCTATTTTTACCAAGTTTTATATTGAAATCCATTTTGGAGAGCTTATTTATATACACTGCTCAAAAATAAAGGGAACACTTAAAACAAAAATGTAACTCCAAGTCAATCACACTTCTGTGAAATCAACTGTCACTTAGGAACACCACTGATTGGACAATAAATTTCACATGCTGTTGTGCAAATGGAATCAAGAGGTGGAATTATAGGCAATTAGGTAAGACACCCCAATAAAGGAGTGGTTTGCGGTGGTGCCACAGACCACTTCTCAGTTCCTATGCTTCCTGGCTGAATGTTTTGGTCACTTTTGAATGCTGGCGGTGCTTTCACTGCTAGTGGTAGCATGAGGACGGAGTCTACAACCAACACAAGTGGCTCAGGTAGTGCAGCTATCCAGGATGGCACATCAATGCGAGCTGTGGCAAGAAGGTTTGCTGTGTCTGTCAGCGTAGTGTCCAGGCATGGAGGCGCTACCAGGAGACAGCCAGTACATCAGGAGACGTGGAGGAGGCCTAGGAGGGCACAACCCAGACAGAGGACCGCTACCTCCGCTTTGTGCAAGGAGGAGCAGGAGGAGCACTGCAGAGCCTGCAAAATGACTCCAGCGGCATCACAAATGTGACATGTGTCTGCTCAAACGGTCCAGAAACAGACTCCATGAGGGTGGTATGAGGGCCCGACGTCCACAGGTGGGAGTTGTGCTTAAGCACAACACCGTGCAGGACGTTTGGCATTTGCCAGAGAACACCAAGATTGGCAAATTTGTCCGCCACGTGACAGAGTCTGGAGACGCCGTGGAGAACGTTCTGCTGCCTGCAACATCCTCCAGCATGACGGTTTGGCGGTGGGTCAGTCATGGTGTGGGGTGGCATTCTTTTTGGGGGCGCGACAGCCTCCATGTGCTCGCCAGAGGTAGCCTGAGTGCCATTAGGTACCGAGATGAGTCCTCAGACCCCTTGTGAGACCATATGTTGGTGCGGTTGGCCCTGGGTTCCTCCTATGAAGACATGCTAGAGCCTCATGTGGCTGGAGGTGTGTCAGCAGTTCCTGCAAGAGGAAGGCATTGATGCTATGGACTGCCGCTGTTCCACAGACCTGAATCCAATGGGCACATCTGGGACTCATGTCTCGCTCATCCACAACGCCACGTTGCACACAGACTGTCCAGGAGTTGGCGGATGCTTTAGTCCAGGTCTGGGAGGAGATCCCTCAGGAGAACCTCCACACACTCATCAGGAGCATGCCCAGGCGTTGTAAAGGAGGGTCATACAGGCACGTGGAGGCCACACACACTACTGAGGCCCATTTTGATTGTTGTAAGGACATTACATCAAAGTTGGATCAGACCTGTAGTGTGGTTTTTCCACTTTAATTTTGAGTGTGACTCCAAATCTAGAACTCCATGGGTTGATCATTTTTGTGTGATTTTGTTGTCAGCAGTAAAAGTATTTAATAAGAATATTTATTCTTAAGATCTAGGATGTGTTATTTTAGTGTTCCCTTTATTTTTTTGAGCAAGTGTATTTTGTGATATGAATGCCATGTTGTCTACTTCACCATCAGCTATTTTATAGGTAAACTGCAGGGTCATGTAAAGTGTATTTTTTAAAGATCCAATACGTAATATTGTACATTATCGTCAATGAGACATTGCTGGGATCTAGCTTGCGGACTTAATATAAAACTGGAGTCATCGGCATTATACTCCAAATGCATTTTCTACATTTTCAAACCTACTAACACATTCTCAAATCAATTTAGTCAATATACATCATTCCCCCTCTGGACAATGAACACCCTCATGTTCCACACACCTAAACACATATTGACTTGAAAAGAAAAGCGAAACAAAGTATGTTTAATAACTTGTGCGCACTCATTGATGCGATGTAACTTAACTTTCAATACAGGGTAATACAAACAAATATGTATGTTCGTCCCAAGCTGTCATCCAGTGAGTTCCCAAACAAACCACTCCCCTCACGATGACACTTAGAGAAGTTTCTGAAACTCTCTCGGCCAAACTAATGCTAGCAGCGCCCAGCCCCTCGTCGTGCTTTAGCCACTCTCTCTCGCAGTATCCAATCACAACGAAAACTTTTTATCACTTATCCAAACCCGAATTTAGAATGACTGACCTCAGTGTTACTTTGAGACTAAGGCTACTTCCAGTTTATCAACTCGACACATCCCTGTTAGAACACACATTTAAGCAACCTTTTATTGCCGGTCATAACTCTTCTCATTACAGGCCCCTTTGTCCCTGTTTTCCTGTCATGAGTGGCCTGGTAAAGAAAAATGCTATCTCAATGTATTTTCAGTTTAAATTGTTAGCAGGGCGTATTACCCCCCCCTTTCACCCGGCACTTATCATTCTAGCGGGTTCTTCTTCAGATATCGTTTACAGTTCAATTTCCAACGGCACATGTAACTTTTGCCTGTCACATTTTGGCCTTGATAATGTCCGATTTTAATATCCAATTAGATACTTGTTTTTTCCACGTACACGAGTCTCTCACTGAGCTTGTTCTCTCTCTTTACGCTCATTCCAATCGGTTCTAATCCATTGCCATGTAAAATGATCTGGTATTGTTACTGGTCCTATGTTTAATGACATGGGTAATATATTTGTATCGCCTTAGATTGTGCCTGTTATCCGCTGAATGTGATACTTTTCCCTGTCGCAAATTTAGCCAATTTCTCATCCGTGTTCGCAAGATTTAATCCTGGCCTTTACTAAACAGTTCGGTATAACTTTATCTCATACGTCTTCATTCACATAGAAACTGTAATCTCTATGTACCCCTATCGATCGAACAGAGACTATACACGGTCAGGTGAAAGTTCTCTCTTTTGAAGTTGTGCGCTTTTGAAAATGATGCAAACGCTTGCCTGGCAACATTTTCTCCGAATATAGAAGCTCCTTACCCACTTTACACTCCCTTTTCCAATGACCAATAGCCCCACACCTAATACAGGACTCAGTTTCCCTACGCTTTGATGCTTTTTCGTTACGTTTCTTAGTTTTATCGTGGCCATTGAAACTATATTCAGTGCTTTTATCAATGGTCCTATTAACCCCTCGCACGTCTGCGAGGTGAGCGGAGTCATATTCCACTCTCAAAACATCATCTTGAATTAAATCTACTCCTCCCGCAATTACCGTTTTGGTCAGAGGGTTCGGACCTCGTCATTAAAGCAGAAGCGCAAATTCTATCAATACACTCCCGTTCCCAGTCCTTCTATTTTCTAAGATAGCACTACACACTTCCCCGGATAATAATTAATTGGACACGGCACTTAATACCTTGTATTAAAACCGATATCATAAACGTCTGCGAATCTATTACTGGAGAATACGGATTTATTAATGTCTTTGTGCCGTATCTCCTCCAATATCCCTATTATTGATAACACATCACCAAAATTATTCACACTTGTCTTCCTATTTCCACATAATCTGCCATGGTTCACCKCCCCAACAGGACACCTAACTAACCTTCCATTCACACTTTTATGGCTAATACAACTAGGCTCTCACCCCGTTATAGCTATGCAGGGAACCAACCCTGCTGGTATTTACCCCCTAGGACTCACCCTTCGCAGGTTCCAGCCTGCGCAGGCTTACCTTCCTGGATATTAATAGTAATCARAGATATTAATCCACTGGGATTTACWATTGYCTTTATWMTACTAGCTGGAAKCAACCTACTAGGGAGTTACCCCCTAGGACTTACCCTACAGGTACCAGCCTGTATGAGTTTACCTTCCGGGCCTTACCATTTACTATAAAGCTACGACCGGTCGTTACACAATGGGCCTTTTGAATAWACTCAGGCTTCCTAAATCCGTATTCCATAATTATTCAGCCTACGATTCTCATCTCCCCAAGATGTCAAAATGAGTGGTAACAGGTGTACGAACTTGCCTACCTTATTTGCTGTGCCGGCTCCTGTTCCACTGATCTGGACTCTTTGGTTTGATTTAAAAATCGTGMTGAATCCTGTCGACAACGCCAACTGTTAGGTTCTTATTTTTCAGAGTAAATAACTCACGGACACTAGAGAAGCTTTAACCAAGTTTAATCTTTCCCAAAGGTTCTTTACAGCTGAAATCAGACCGCTAAACATTTCAGACATCACAGTTTATATGCATCCTACTTAAGACACTCCTCTTCCTTACAGTTTATGGCTCCACAGGATAGAAGGTAACCAGATAACAACCCTGATTACTCCCTTAAGGGGAACTGACCTCACCCCTCACCTCCTGACCCACAGATATCCATCTGTCTTCCCTATATCAACACATCGCTSTCCTCCGTCAAACACATTCCAAAGCCTTCTGGCTTTTTACAAACTCTTTCTTTTGAAGGCTTTGTCTCTATCATTTATTTTAAATCTTAATGTTCAAAGTTTAGTCGATTCCAACACAAGCATACCAATCACTTGATTCTGCCACCACAACATAAATACAGAGAGGGTTTGTATTTGATTTGACTCAAGCCTGTCGTTTTTTTTAAATTTAGGCCAAAAGTACATTTTCTTTGCTCTTTTGTCTTGCAGTATTTGTAAATGGCCTTGTTGCAAACAGAATGGATGATTTGGAGTGGATTTTCTTTTAACACAGGCTTCATTCTTTTCACTGTCATACACTGTATCTACAAAAGCATGTGGACACCCCTTCAAATTAGTGGATTCGGCTAGTTCAGTCACACCCGTTGCTGACCGGTGTATAAAATCGAGCACACAGCCAAGCAATCGCCATAGACAAACATTGGCAGTAGAATGGTCTTACTGAAGAGCTTAGTGACTTTCAACGTACCACCGTCATAGGATGCCACCTTTCCAACAAGTAAATTCAACAAACGTCTGCCCTTCTAGAGCTGGCCTGACTGCAAGTGCTGTTATTGTGAAGTGGAAATGTCTAGGAGCAACAARGGCTCAGCCGTGAAGTGGTGAGCTCACAGAATGGGACCGCTGAAGCGCATAGCACGTAAAAATCTGTCCTCGGTTGCAACACTCACTACCGAGTTCCAAACTGCCTCTGGAAGCAACGTCAACACAAGAACTGTTCGTCCGGAGCTTCATGAAATGGGTTTCCATGGCCGAGCAGCCGCACACAAGCCTAAGATCACCATGCGCAATGCCAAGCGTAGTCTGGAGTGGTGTAAAGCTCGAGAGCATTGGAAACGCGTTCTCTGGAGTGTTAAATCATGCTTCGCCATTTGGTAGTTCGACGGACGACTCGTTTGGTCATGTAGTGTGTATGTTGCCCTGAAGAGTTGTACAAAGTTGGTAGAATCTTATTCAATATGATTCACAGCTGTAATGGATGCCAAAGATACTTGCAACTAAATGTTAACTCTGGGCTAAGACATAAACAATCAAGACATCTTTGTTTTTTTTATTCATTAGGATAATTTTCTATAATTCTTCTTTAACTTTGGAAATGTGTATTAGGTTGTACATCAGTAGAACAAAACATAACGTTTAATAAATTGTTTGGTTTATTTTGAAGGCATCAAAATGTCAAATCAAATCKCATTTTATTTGTCACATGTGCCGAATAGSTCCTGGGCTGGAGTGGATAGATGTTGTGAGGCCAGTTGGACATACTGCCACATTCTCTAAAACGACGTCATGGTAGAGAAATGTACTTTAAATTCTCTGCAACAACTCTGGRGGACATTCCTGCAGTCASCATGTCAATTCCARGCTCCCTCAACTTGAGTTTACATTGTAAACTTTCGTTCATAGACTAGGTTGTCGCAACTTCATGATGGGTAGTCCTATAGGGAAAATCTGAGTATCATGTAATAGCCTAAAGCTATCGATGTTACATTGAGCTGGGTGACTGGAATATGAATGAGTCATCCAATATGGTTTAAATAGAAATAAGGCCATGTTCAGGAACTGATTCTTTAGAAGGTTGGGTAATGTGTCACAACTGACTGGCTGTCACTAATGTGGGAAGGGAAGTTGGTGTTGGCTCCCCGCCATGAGAAAATACCTCAGTAAATATGTGCCAGTACAGACACGTTTAACTATTCGTCTACTTTGGAAATGGCATGATGTTGTGGTTGGCAGTGCCAGTACTAGTAACTACGGCAGTCTTACAGTAGACACTTACACTCTCACCGTCCTGTACTCTCTTCATCCATCCCCGCTTTCTCGCTCTCTCTCTTCTCCATCTCCAATCACAGAGTGATTCAGACTAATTTCAGATTAACTGTCAGATCCWGTCTTTACTCTAGCTATCTATCCAGACTCCAACACTGAGATGGTCTATAAATATATTATTGAATTCGGTCGTGCTTCTACCCCTGGTATCATCTAAACTCACAAGACATGGAAAAATGTGTAGAATTGCAGGAACATAGCTTTAAAACTGCACCATTTTTTCTTTGCCAACAAGAGGTTGTGAACAGTTTGGGGTCGCATGGGTGGAGGTTTGTTACTACGCTGATAAATGACTATTTTAGTAATTGTTTTATCTTGTTATAAAGTGTCCTGGTTTAAGGTTTACTAATGCAGAAATCGATCCGCCATTTCTCCAAGGCCAACTATTAAAATTCTAATAGTTCGCCTAATTTCAGTTTAAGTGACAAGACAAGTAGACATTGTGTAGAGAATCATTGTACCGTCTAAATCGCTGTGCAATGTATTTTCCATAACCAAAAATATTGTATTTTCAGCTGTTTGAAGCTGGTGTACAAAACTGAAAGTTAAAAGACGAAACTAAAGAACGGGACGTGATGAAAGAGTGCACATAAATTAGAACAGATCTACCACTTCTTAGACTTACTTTCAATGACAATGAAAGATCTATAAATCATATTTCTATGACAATTTGGTTGGGTCACCCAAAAGTGACATTATTTTAGCTTTAAAGAGAAAATGGAGTATGACATTTAGAGTAACTACAAAATCCAAGGACAACGGCAGTAAATGAAGTTCCTGCAGTGTGTCTTTGTTTCAGCATATTTAGACTGCYGTTACCCGCTCTGCCCTACAAAGGCAAAGAGCAGTAACTATGCAAAGAGTGAAACTGAGAAATGCCTTTAAAGTTTTTTTTGTTGCTGTCCAGCCAAGTATGTTTGGTATTTTGGTATATTATTAGCATCCCCATTAGCTTTTGCAAAAGCAGAAGTTACTCTTCCTGATGTCCACACAAAGCATGAAACTTAACATAATACAGAACATTAATAGACAAGAACAGCTCAAGGAAAGAAGTACATTAATATCATGGAACTCCTTTCTCTCATGAGCTAACAATGTTCTTTCTTTTAGAGTCACTGTGAAATCACAAGTTTGCTTCTCGCATATCAGTTACCAAACAAATGATCTTCAGCTAGAATGAGTTAGTAATCTGCTTCTATAGTCAGAGCTAGCGATATGCTCATGAGTTTCCAGAATAGCTGTATTTGCGTAAATTAACACTGTCTGCTATTGTGGCTAATTGTTAGTGTTGCCAACTTCACACTGTCAGTGTCCGTTCACACTGCTACTATCCCGTTCTATGAATGACATTATGTCTAAGTCCAATAGTGACAGTTTTTATTTCCCTTTGCTGTAGTTCAATGTCCGCAAAAAATTCCAGCCCCTTTTTCCATAACGTTATCGAGCAAATTAAGAAGGAATATCGTAGTAACTTGTAATAACGGCGTTAGAAGCAAAATGCTGTTTTCTTCAAAATAATAATAATTTAGAGGAATGAAATGACATAAAAGGAATTTGAATATGTCGCACGAAAAAATATAATTCACCGTTATTAAATTCGCCAGATCATTTTCCATCAACGGATGTCGGTTTAACTGGTTTGACTGCTATGATTAAAACTTCTTAGGGATAGGGGGCGACATTTTCACTTTTGGATGAATTGTTTCCCAAATTGAACGGCCTCGTACTCTGTCCTAGATCATATGATATGCATATTATTATTACTATTGCATAGAAAACACCCTGAAGTTTCTAAAACTGTTTGAATTATATCTGTGAGTAAAACAGAACTCATATGGCAGGCAAACTTCCAAACAGGAAGTGAAAATTCTGAAATGGGTCGCTGTGAAAGGCATCGCCTATTCAATTCTCCTATATTTATGGATCTGTATGCACTTCATACGCCTTCCACTAGATGTCAACAGGCAGTAGAACGTGGAATGAAGCYTCTAGCTTGATGTGGGACCGGATGAGAGCCATTGGAGTGACAGGTCAGGCAGATTTCCAGTTCTTGGTCACGCACACTGGGAATGTGATGTCCTTCTCTGCCATGGATTATATAGACATGAAGAAATGCTCCGTTTGGGACGTTATTGGATATATATGAGAAAAACATCCTGAAGATTGATTCTCAACTGAGTTTGACCAGTTTATTCGATTTGTAATATCACTTTTTGAAGTTTTCGTTCATTAGCGTAAAGTTCTATGGACACGTGAACTACACATGCTAGCCAAAGTTGCTAATTCGACAGAAGTAATGGACATTATTAAACAAAAAAAACGATTTCTTGTGGAACTAGGATTCCTGGCACTGCATTCTGATGAAAGATCATCAAAGGTAAGGGAATATTTATGATGTAATTTTGTATTTCTGTTGACTCCAACATGGCGGAGAATGGCTGAGCGCTGTCTCAGATTATTGCATGCTGTGCTTTTTACTAAAGTTATTTTTTTAAATCTAACACAGCGGTTGCATTAAGAACCAGTGTATCTTTAATTATATGTTAAACATGTATCTTTCATCAAAGTTTATGATGAGTATTTCTGTATTTCACGTGGCTATCTGTAATTACTTTCGCTATTTTGGAGCCATTTCTGAACATGGCGCCAATGTAAAACCACGATTTCTGGCTATAATATGCACATTATCGAACAAAACATAAATGTATTGTATAACATGATGTCATCTGATGAAGTTGTTCAAAGGTTAGTGATTAATTTTATCTCTATTTGTGGGTTTTGTGAAAGCTAACTTTGTTGTGAAAAAATGGCGGTGTGTTTTTGGATATTGTGGTGAGCTAACATACATATATGTTGTGTTTTCGCTGTAAAACATTTTAAAAATCGGACATGTTGGCTGGATTCACAAGATTTTTATCTTTCATTTGCTGTATTGGACTTGTGATTTCATGATATTATATTATATTATATACCTGTGGCGCTAGGCTAGGCTATGCTAGTCAGCGTTTCTGATGACAGTTATCCCGGATCTGGGATGGGTGGTCCAGAGGTTTTTAAGCAATAAGGCACAAGGGGTTATGGTATATGGCCAATATACTATGGCTACAGCCCCGTGTACACTAGCACAAGATGCCGCGCGGTGAAACACCGCTTCCCATTCATTTTCAATAGAAGGAAAGCGGTGAGAAGCGAAGAGGGCGGGGACGTTTTGGGCAGTGCGAACATGGTGCAAGAGGTGGCGAAAAATAAACTTTTCCCAACGTTATGCATATCACCAGCGGAGACCGCTGAGCGATGACCAATCATATCGAATGGTTCCCATGATGAATATTAAGCTATGTGACCCAAGGCTAGAGACTTTCTTCAGCAAATATGGCTGACAAAAATACTAGGATGAAAGCAAATGTAAGTGATTATAACATAATGAATCATGCAAAAAATGTACACTTGATAGGAATATGTTAATGTAGAAACAAACAATTATGCATATTTTTTTATCATAAAGCTAATTTATGATAAATGTTAGCCAGATAGCTAACATTTAATTTGGGCACACTCAACAGCCTTGGTTTCTCTGATTGCCTTGCAAAGACTGAGTTCAGTGTGTCACATCAGAGGGCCTGTTGTCCGGACCTCTGGCAGTCTCTATGGGGTGCCAGAGGGTTCAATTCTCGGGCCGACTCTCTTTTCTGTATACATCAATGATGTCGCTCTTGCTGCTGGTGATTCTCTGATCCACCTCTACGCAGACGACACCATTCTGTATACCTCTGGCCCTTCTTTGGACACTGTTTAACTAACTTCCAGACGAGCTTCAATGCCATACAACTCTCCTTCCGTGGCCTCCAACTGCTCTTAAATGCAAGTAAAACTAAATGCATGCTATTCAACCGATCGCTGCCCGCACCTGCCCGCCCGTCTAGCATCACTACTCTGGACGGTTCTGACTTAGAATATGTGGACAACTACAAATACCTTGGTGTCTGGCTAGACTGTAAACTCTCCTTCCAGACTCACATTAAGCATCTCCAATCCAAAATTAAATCTAGAATCGGCTTCCTATTTCGCAACAAAGCCTCCTTCACTTATGCTGCCAAACATACCCTTGTAAAACTGACCATCCTACCAATCCTTGACTTCGGCGATGTCATTTACAAAATAGCCTCCAACACTCTACTCAGTAAATTGGATGTAATCTATCACAGTGCCATCTCTTTTGTCACCAGAGCCCCATATACTACCCACCACTGCGACCTGTATGCTCTCGTTGGCTGGTCCTCGCTACATATTCATCGCCAAACCCACTGGCTCCAGGTCTTCTATAATAAGTATTTTCTAGGTAAAGCTCCACCTCATCTCAGCTCACTGGTCACCATAGCAACACCCACCCATAGCACGTGCTCCAGCAGGTATATTTCACTGGTCATCCCCAAAGCCAACACCTGCTTTTGCCGCCTTTCCTTCCAGTTCTCTGCTGCCAATGACTGGAACGAATTGCAAAAATAGCTGAAGTTGGAGACTTATGTCTCCCTCACTAACTTTAAGCGTCAACTGTCAGAGCAGCTTACCGATCAATGCAGCTGTACACAGCCCATCTGTAAATAGCCCATCCAACTACCTACCTCATCCCCATATTTGTTTTAGTTTTAATGCTCTTTTGCACACCAGTATTTCTACTTGCACATCCTCATCTGCACATATCACTTCAGTGTACATTTCTAAATTGTAATTACTTTTCCACTATTGGCCTATTGCCTTACCTCCTTACTTCATTTGCTCACACTGTATACAGATTTTTCTATTGTGTTATTGACTGTTCGTTGGTTTATCCCATGTGTAACTCTGTGTTTTTGTCACACTGCTTTGCTTTATCTTGGCCAGGTCACAGTTGTAAATGAGAACTTGTTCTCAACTGGCCTACCTGGTTAAATAAAGGTGAAATAAATAAAAAATACTGTAAAACCGGTTCATCTCAATATCTAATTTCCTTAATCTGCATTGATCTGATAAACACAGGATAGGTGTAGTATTTCATCAAATGAGACTTKATTTCAACCAGTAGCAAATGTGAAATGCTTTATTGAAAAGTTCATTATTCAAGTGGTAAAATGACATGCATTATACATATTGTAATATTATAAATACGAGTTCAATCTTTACTACAATGCACATCTGTTGTGCATTATAAAAACAGAGGAAGAAAGAGATGGGAAAGAGTTAAGAACATAGGATGAAGGCAGCATATGAATCARATTGCTACCCTAATATTCTCTCAGTTCATCACAATTACATAATAGTGTCTCTAGCCGGCCCGAAGGTTATCTTAAGAGCAGGTGAGGTGGTGATGACTGGACTGGGGGTTGGCATCCTCTCTCACATCAACACATACCTGCAGATGAGAGACAGATGGAGAGAGAGCATGTTTAAGCCTTATGTTTTTTAAATATTCTAACACTGTCAGTCATATAATCAGGAGGTGAAATGCAAAACTGACCTTGGATCATTAACTCTGGGACTACTACATCTCTGTCTGTATTTCAATGTAAAGCATCTCTTTAATACTTCCTGTTGGCCTGACCTCTCACCTCTGATCATGCTGTGCCCTCTGTAGCCAGTTCAGATGCGGGAGGGGTTCACCGACACAGCTGATATGACCTAGAGGATTTAGGGGGGAGAGAGGGATGACATGAAGGAGAGAGACTGTTATTGAGAAAATAAGGTAATTATAGATTCCTGTTGAACAGTGTGGACACCAGCTGAGGCCACACACAAAGTGGCTGCAGAGTACTTTATGCTGAATAACATGAACGGACACACGAGGACAAACAATTTTGCGTAGTTATAGAAATAAAGAAGTGTCTTACTGTTCTCCATGGTTGGCCCTCTTGCCTATTCTTTGATGGTGAGCCTGCTTACTACACAACACAATCCATCAATCAGATTAATACAGGAGTGTGTAGGTGTGGGTTATAGGGTCTAATTGTTCTAAAATTTTTCAATATGGGTGATTTAAAATAGCCTGTTTTGTTTTTGTACAGACATCACACCCTTACCTAAACAGCACCCTCACCTGAGAAGTAGAAGGGAGAGAAACTGGGAATTGAATAACTGCAGTTGTTATAGCTAAGTAAATGGAAGAATACTCTTAAAAGAGCCTTTGGTTGTGCATAGTGTAGTCTATGGTGTTGCCAGGGAACAGCACCCTCTTCGAAGAAATAGGAGGTGAAGATCTCCCGCACACGGATTGCCTCTCTTGCTGCGTAGTTGGACCCCATCCTTGAAACATCCTGCAGAGCAGCAGACTATCCTCTGGAACACGTCGGCAAGCTGCAGATCCCCTCCTTGTCCTCGTGTCCATCCTCATGAAGTTATGCAGGACACAGGTAGCCTTCATACACCTGAATTCCTCCAGGAGGCAGTCCCAGATGGCCCTGGTCACCCAACCATGCAGTGTCCTACACATGTTAACTGTCGGCAATTGTTTTGAAAGAATCTCCAGTTACAAGGTATCTGTAGGAATATGGAAGATAATGTCATTATTAGACTTTTACATCACCAGGTCATTGTGGATTATTGAAGTATAATATCCCTGATAACAAATCATGATAACATTAGATTGATAGATGCATGTGACAATAACAGGATCATATCAAGGAAGCGTCACAAATGAATACATAAATACCACTTGAAGCTTGATGATGAGTTGATCATTTGAATCAGCTGTGCAGTGCTGAGGCAAAAACAAAAATGTGCACCTCTTTGAGTCCCCAGGACTGAGACCCACTGCTCTTCATTGAGACCTCTTCATCTGTAGACAGGCTTTCACAGCTCTCTGTATCTGAGGACAGAAAACCTCACAAGAAACAGACTTCATTATACTCAAATTACACCGCACTGAATATTATGTTACTATTATCTCCATCCTCACTTCTAGGGACAGGAACTACACAAAAGTACCTGCCCCATCCAGAATAGCCTACTCTCTCATTTTGACAGTTGGGGCTGCTATCCTTTCACCTTCCTCCATGTCTGTTATCTAGCTACCTACAAATGCATTTGGTGTTTGTTTTTTACAGTGATAAATACATCAAGATAGCTAGCTAATGTGATGTTAGGTAGCTGCTCATTTAGCAGCTCATTTGAGTTAGCCTGCACTGTAGCTACTATAGTTAGCTAATAATACATATATATATTTTTTTTTTACATCTTCTAAACGTATTTACTTCCTTGAAAAGGTTTACCCAGTCATGTGGGAGAACCACAATCCCCCTGGGTGCCTTATTGCTATTATAAACTGGTTACCAAAGTAATTAGAACAGTAAAAAGTATTGTCATGCCTGTGGTACATGGTCTGATATACCACAGCTTTCAGCCAAAACCACATTCAGGGTTCAAACCAGGTTTATAATTGTTTAAAAAAATCCCCTTTGTATTTTACTGGGTGACTTCCACTTTTACTTGAGTAACTTTCTATTAAGGTATCTATACTTTTACTCAAGTATGACAATTGGGTACTTTTTCCACCACTGCTCAACACACACCCCTTCGGCTCTCCTCACCACTCACTCAGCAACAACCTGCCTCACTGCCTGACAGTCAGCAGCAGGTCATAGTGAAATATATATTTGTATAAATGCCATGGCGGCCGCGGTGCAACTTAGCGGATGTACAATCATCGCGAATTGAATTATAGCCAGTGTTGCCATGTTCACGGTTTTATAGCAAATTGGACAGCTTTGAAAACGATGTCTCGGGTCAAAATGTATTGGGGGTTTTTGGGCTATTTCTAAGAAAAGTCAGCCAAAACCTCAACATCAATATGGAGCCAACATACAAGTGTAAGTAAAAACGAACGGAAATAAGTTAGAAATTGTGCTACTAATGCACAAACACGTCTCATAAAAGTGATGTTTTTGTTTGGTTAGCTTTTGGAAATATAAKATTTTCCTTCTTCAGAAGTAGCTAGGCAGGCTAACGTTAGTTAGCTAATTAATTTGCTAGCTATCATACAGTAGGCGTATATGAATAATTATATAGTTAATATAAGTAGACATGCAATCCTAATTGACTATAGCGCATATAAAGCACCCACAAGCTACCAGTGGCTGAAAACACAATCATCGCGGGATGAATAAAAAAAATAAAGAAATCCTTCCTCCCTCGCCCCTTGCCCTGCAAGTGTATACTCGTCAGACGTCATATGTCATTAGAAGTGTCCACTTAAATTGAGGGCTGAGGGGATAGGGTGTGTCTTTTAAGTGTTTGGAATGCAGCCACTGTCTCTCTGTCATAGCCATAACTGATTGTTAGTACCGCCTCTTCTGAATAACAAGGAGGTTTATTGGACCTTCCTTAGAATGTATAGGTGCTGTTTACTGATTGACTGGGTCAGCGACTTTGTCTCGGGCCTAACAACACCCGTGCCAATATATCCACCCAACCCCGGCTTCTCGGGCATTATGACTTAAATCAACTATCCCTTACATATACTGTCAGTCAGGAAGTCGTTTACAGTGATACCAGTTTCCCACACACATGCACGTACATATACTGTCAGTCAGGAAGTCATTTACAGCGATACCAGAGATGTGAGATTAAGAGTGATTTAACAGTGAAGATTAAGAATGAAGATGACAAAACATGACAGTCAACTGTGGGAACCACAGAGGCTTCAGTCCTGCTAAAACTATAATTGTAGCAATAGTGTAGTGATCGAGAACAGACAGAAAATGAGTTGAAGAGGCCTAGATGATGTCAAAGATATGATTCAGATGCCGCCAAATATATTGGCACCCTTGCACTTTTCATAAATAACAGCCTTTAAAATAACTTGAAATTGATCATAAACATTGGATCACCACACATTGCAGAACCAATTTTATTTTTGTAAACATGAGTTTACAATTTGAATTTAGAAAATAAAGACAAATGACATCGGCACCCAAAATTATCGGCACCCCGGAGCTAGTACTTGGTTTCACAGCCTTTGCCAAGATAACTGCAGACAAACACTTCCTGTAGCTTGCTGCACCTTTCAACTGACAATGTGGCCCCCTTTTCAGAAGCAAACTGCTCTAAGTCTTCAATATTTGAYGGGTGCCCTCCACCAACTGATGGTTTCAGATCTCACCGTAGGTTTTGGATGTGATTTAGATCTGGACTCTTCACTGGTCACTCCAAAACCGTCCAGCATCTCATTATCAAAAGCACCATTCCTGGGTGCTTTTTGATGTGTGTGTTGGCTTTTTGATCGTTGTCCTGCTCGAAGACCCACAACCTTCAATGGAGACCCAGTTTTTAGACACTGTGTTGAACATTGGACTTCAAAACACCTYWTGATCGTTCAAYGCCCCCAGTACCGGAGGCAGCAAAGTAACCCCACAGCATTATCAAAGCTCCCCCATCTTTGATTACAGGGAGAGTGCTTCATTGGAAATTAGGCTGCCTGATGTGACTTTCGATTCTGAAAATGGCTAATCAAAATAAACGTTCTACTACAATGACCATGTTCATTTTGCAAAGAKTATTTAGTTCTGAGATCGGAAATATAACTTTTGTATGTGAAAATTATTTCTAAGCTGCAGACTTTCAGTTTTCCGAACTCACCGAACACTCTCATGCATAAGAGGGAGGATTGCGCTACTGGTGCTGGCACATATAAATAAGAATTTGTTCTTAACTGGCTTGCCTAGTTAAATAAAGGTGAAATATAAAAAATATGTATATTATTTATCTCTGTCTGAGACTTGTTACATTGACATACAGTGAGTGTACAGAAGCTTTTAGCCCAGATCTTTCCATGTAACACATCACCAATAGGGTGTTGCACGTGAGGAGAGGCTCCCACCGTCCGTTCACCACGGGGTCAAACAAACTTTTCTATTCGCCACCAGCCAGAGAAGGGCAGTGGGGTCTCTCTCACTTAACGTTCTCTCTCTCTGGCCAAACCTAATGTAGCAGGCGTACAAATAAATGCCTGAAACTAGATCCCCCTATATACTGGTCTTGATGAGAAGAAAAATAACTGTCAGTGAGGTTCTCTTCTGCACTGTTCATCCAATCCAGTAAATGTGGATGAGGAGTTAAGATGGAGTGTCGTCTTGTTAACGTCCAAAAGCGGAAGCTTTCTTTCTATTTCCCTTGAAAACCGGAAGATCCACTTGTTGGGGACTCGGCAGCGCAGAGTCTACTCTGGCCTGAGCTACCGTTACGCCTCAACAACCTTCAGAACAATCRGATCCCTCTCAACCATCTCATAATCAGCCTTCCAATTAAGACGACACCGACATTTCAGTTTGCAGGTCTATAACGGTTTAAAGCATATACACAATGGGTTTGAAAATGAAACACATCCGGAAAACACATGAAAACACATAATTATGGGCAACCTAACCTTTGTCTGAATAGCAAATGATGTCCGTACTTGCTCTCTCCTTAAAATGATATAGGCTATCTCTTAAAGTAACTTTCCAGTGTTTCCACATTTATATGAAAGATGAACTATAATTAATTACAATATGAGTGAATTAGTTTTTGTCACGTTCCTGACCTGTTTTCTCTTGTTTTTGTATGTGTTTAGTTGGTCAGGGCGTGAGTTGGGGTGGGCATTCTATCTGTTGTGTTTCTATGTTGGGTTTAATGTGTTGCCTGATATGGTTCTCAATTAGAGGCAGGTGTTTGACGTTTCCTCTGATTGAGAACCATATTTAAGGTAGGCTGTTCTCACTGTTTGTTTGTGGGTGATTGTTGCTGTGTCTGTGTTTTGTTGCACCACACGGTACTGTCTCGTTCGTTCGTTCGTTCGTTCGTTCATTCGTTTTTCCTGTTTGTGCGTTCTTCGTGTTTATGTAAGTTCACATGTTCAGGTCTGTTTAGTTCGTTTTGTTGTTTTGTAGTTATTCAAGCGGGTTTCGTTTTCGTCTTGTTAAATAAATTCATCATGTCTTCATCTACCGCTGCGTTTTGGTCCGACCCTTACTCCTTCTCCTCATCCGAGGAGGAGGAACCAGACAGTCGTAACAGTTTTCCTTCCAATTTAAAAATAAATAAATATGTTAAAAAGCAGCTTTTCTGTGTTAGAATGGCGTGGGCATATACCGGTCATAAAAAATATTAATGCGAATAGACCGCTGATTGGCCAGTTTATCTGCCGAGGTTGGGTTTTTGAAGTGTTTTTTCTACAATTCACAAAGCATTATTTGGGTATGAGTTTACAGAATATGAACTTTTAAAAGCGAGAATTTCACAGGACAGTTACTTTAAGCTCTCTCTTTTCAAAACACTGCCATTTCTTAACTAGGCCAGTCAGTTAAGAACAAATTCTTATTTACAATGACAGGCTACGGGGGGAACAGTGGGTTAACTGCCTTATTCAGGGGAAGAACGACAGATTTTTACCTTGTCAACTCGGGGATGTGATCCAGCAACCTTTCAGTTACTGCCCCAACGCTCTAACCACTATGCTACCTGTCACCTCATTGTTAAATAGTCTTTCCAAACAGTGGATTCANACGTTTCCTCTGATTGAGAACCATATTTAAGGTAGGCTGTTCTCACTGTTTGTTTGTGGGTGATTGTTGCTGTGTCTGTGTTTTGTTGCACCACACGGTACTGTCTCGTTCGTTCGTTCGTTCGTTCGTTCATTCGTTTTTCCTGTTTGTGCGTTCTTCGTGTTTATGTAAGTTCACATGTTCAGGTCTGTTTAGTTCGTTTTGTTGTTTTGTAGTTATTCAAGCGGGTTTCGTTTTCGTCTTGTTAAATAAATTCATCATGTCTTCATCTACCGCTGCGTTTTGGTCCGACCCTTACTCCTTCTCCTCATCCGAGGAGGAGGAACCAGACAGTCGTAACAGTTTTCCTTCCAATTTAAAAATAAATAAATATGTTAAAAAGCAGCTTTTCTGTGTTAGAATGGCGTGGGCATATACCGGTCATAAAAAATATTAATGCGAATAGACCGCTGATTGGCCAGTTTATCTGCCGAGGTTGGGTTTTTGAAGTGTTTTTTCTACAATTCACAAAGCATTATTTGGGTATGAGTTTACAGAATATGAACTTTTAAAAGCGAGAATTTCACAGGACAGTTACTTTAAGCTCTCTCTTTTCAAAACACTGCCATTTCTTAACTAGGCCAGTCAGTTAAGAACAAATTCTTATTTACAATGACAGGCTACTGGGGAACAGTGGGTTAACTGCCTTATTCAGGGGAAGAACGACAGATTTTTACCTTGTCAACTCGGGGARGTGATCCAGCAACCTTTCAGTTACTGCCCCAACGCTCTAACCACTATGCTACCTGTCACCTCATTGTTAAATAGTCTTTCCAAACAGTGGATTCAGAGCTTATTTTGGCACTGTGGTTCTATTGGCTCTGAGACTGAACAAGCACTCCAACATATACCTTGAGTCATGTCATTGTAGTTGGTGAACAGTAGGCCTACGACTGCATTTAGCCRCCTGAACCCAATACAAAGACAAAACAACACTTTCGCAATCTTGCTCTACATTCCAACCGACATTACCATATTTAGCTTGAGTCTCTCTGACCTCAACACATACCACTTGTTCTTTCTTAAACTGTAAATAGGGACGTTGTGGTTAGGAAACTCCAACTGACAGTCGCAGTGAAAACAGAAACACTTCCTATACTTTCAATGCAAATAGATGGGTCAACTCCACTACACCGCTGGTCATAGCCTGAGTAATACCATGTTATATGATGGCAGCAACCTTTTATATTTACATTTAGCCAGGCCTCTAAACACAATACATACACACTACGTATGACTCTTCTCCTTACAAACATTTCTGTGGCTGCTCTATAACTGCACCATAGTGTTGTTTCTGGAGTGTGTTTTCCTGTGTGAGTAAGAGTGTAAAGTGTGCCGACAAACAGTGTGAAGAAGGTGGAGTCAAGGACAAGCTCAGTAAATATCAAGATGTTCTGTAAGATTGTATACGGCTGTGGGTGAGGATGACTTAGCAGAAAAGTAGCTGGTAAGTTCTGTAAAAGGCGCCGGCCACACACACACAACAGTGGCGGTCGGTGCCGTTTTAAGACGAGTGAGGACGACTCTTTTTTTTCATGAGCATGGCCTTATTTCTATTGCAGCATATTGGATGACTGGATGACTGTCATTCACTGTCATCCATTCACCCAGCTCAGTGTAACATTGGTAACATCAGTGTAACATTGGTAGGTTTAGGCTACTACACGATACTCAATGTTCCTTTTACCTATCAACTTAGCCTATGAATGAACGTTTACAACGTAGGTGCACAGGTCGAGAGGAATTTGAGTATTCAAGGTGATAGACAATAACACATTCAATACCGCCTTGCACACTCTTGCCTGCATTTAGCTGATCTAGGGTGTAGTCATTAGTTGTTCAACTGTTCCAAACATGAGTTTCTATTGGACAAATTCAGGTATGTTTATCCCCATTTCGTTCTGTTTGCTTCTGTTTAAGATTTTTTTTTCAACAGAATTGACGGAATGAATACACCCGATCACACGCAAACAGAGTTCACTTTCATAGCAGCCACATACAAACAGCATGATCCCTTTGATTGTTGTATAATTCCTTCAAGCATCTACGCGCTCTCCTCTCACCTTTTCCCTCAGCTTGTGGACTTCAGCGCACAACACATCAGCTGTCTGTGACCAGGCGAAACAACTTCACACAGCCTACATCATTGTCACCATATTAGCTAACGTCATAATCAACATAGCTACTACATCTAACGTGTTAGTGTTATAGAATTTTGTAATCAATGTTCATAAATTTCAATTATCTTAATCGGTCTGCAACCCAGAGGTTGTAAAGTTCTGGTTTTAAATGAAACAG